>NW_027142731.1:0-188859 GCF_026170545.1 Melanerpes formicivorus
TACTCATTTTGACTGCCTCCAGAAGTTAGAATCAGATGGCAAATTGGATTTGGTGCTAGGTCTTTCCCTTTAGGTTTTACCCCAACAATGTTTTCATTAGTTTCGCTCACTCTCGAAATCAAGCATTTTACAGCAGGTTGGAGCAGCCTGTATCTCAGCACAGGAATAAGGTAGGGAAGAATTCTAAGGATCATTTTGACTGCCTCCAGAAGTTAGATCAAATGGCAAATTGGATTTGGTGCTAGGTCTTTCCCTTTAGGTTTTACCCCAACAATGTTTTCATTAGTTTCGCTCACTCTCGAAATCAAGCATTTTACAGCAGGTTGGAGCAGCCTGTATCTCAGCACAGGAATAAGGTAGGGAAGAATTCAAATACTCATTTTGACTGCCTCCAGAAGTTAGATCAGATGGCAAATTGGATTTGGTGCTAGGTCTTTCCCTTTAGGTTTTACCCCAACAATGTTTTCATTAGTTTCGCTCACTCTCGAAATCAAGCATTTTACAGCAGGTTGGAGCAGCCTGTATCTCAGCACAGGAATAAGGTAGGGAAGAATTCAAATACTCATTTTTGACTGCCTCCAGAAGTTAGATCAGATGGCAAATTGTATTTGGTGCTAGGTCTTTCCCTTTAGGTTTTACCCCAACAATGTTTTCATTAGTTTCGCTCACTCTCGAAATCAAGCATTTTACAGCAGGTTGGAGCAGCCTGTATCTCAGCACAGGAATAAGGTAGGGAAGAATTCTAAGGCTCATTTTGACTGCCTCCAGAAGTTAGATCAGATGGCAAATTGGATTTGGTGCTAGGTCTTTCCCTTTAGGTTTTACCCCAACAATGTTTTCATTAGTTTCGCTCACTCTCGAAATCAAGCATTTTACAGCAGGTTGGAGCAGCCTGTATCTCAGCACAGGAATAAGGTAGGGAAGAATTCAAATACTCATTTTGACTGCCTCCAGAAGTTAGATCAGATGGCAAATTGGATTTGGTGCTAGGTCTTTCCCTTTAGGTTTTACCCCAACAATGTTTTCATTAGTTTCGCTCACTCTCGAAATCAAGCATTTTACAGCAGGTTGGAGCAGCCTGTATCTCAGCACAGGAATAAGGTAGGGAAGAATTCAAATACTCATTTTGACTGCCTCCAGAAGTTAGATCAGATGGCAAATTGGATTTGGTGCTAGGTCTTTCCCCTTTAGGTTTTACCCCAACAATGTTTTCATTAGTTTCGCTCACTCTCGAAATCAAGCATTTTACAGCAGGTTGGAGCAGCCTGTATCTCAGCACAGGAATAAGGTAGGGAAGAATTCTAAGGATCATTTTGACTGCCTCCTGAAGTTAGATCAGATGGCAAATTGGATTTGGTGCTAGGTCTTTCCCTTTAGGTTTTACCCCAACAATGTTTTCATTAGTTTCGCTCACTCTCGAAATCAAGCATTTTACAGCAGGTTGGAGCAGCCTGTATCTCAGCACAGGAATAAGGTAGGGAAGAATTCAAATACTCATTTTGACTGCCTCCAGAAGTTAGATCAGATGGCAAATTGTATTTGGTGCTAGGTCTTTCCCTTTAGGTTTTACCCCAACAATGTTTTCATTAGTTTCGCTCACTCTCGAAATCAAGCATTTTACAGCAGGTTGGAGCAGCCTGTATCTCAGCACAGGAATAAGGTAGGGAAGAATTCTAAGGATCATTTTGACTGCCTCCAGAAGTTAGATCAGATGGCAAAATTGGATTTGGTGCTAGGTCTTTCCCTTTAGGTTTTACCCCAACAATGTTTTCATTAGTTTCGCTCACTCTCGAAATCAAGCATTTTACAGCAGGTTGGAGCAGCCTGTATCTCAGCACAGGAATAAGGTAGGGAAGAATTCTAAGGCTCATTTTGACTGCCTCCAGAAGTTAGATCAGATGGCAAATTGGATTTGGTGCTAGGTCTTTCCCTTTAGGTTTTACCCCAACAATGTTTTCATTAGTTTCGCTCACTCTCGAAATCAAGCATTTTACAGCAAGGTTGGAGCAGCCTGTATCTCAGCACAGGAATAAGGTAGGGAAGAATTCAAATGCTCATTTTGACTGCCTCCAGAAGTTAGATCAGATGGCAAATTGGATTTGGTGCTAGGTCTTTCCCTTTAGGTTTTACCCCAACAATGTTTTCATTAGTTTCGCTCACTCTCGAAATCAAGCATTTTACAGCAGGTTGGAGCAGCCTGTATCTCAGCACAGGAATAAGGTAGGGAAGAATTCAAATACTCATTTTGACTGCCTCCAGAAGTTAGATCAGATGGCAAATTGGATTTGGTGCTAGGTCTTTCCCTTTAGGTTTTACCCCAACAATGTTTTCATTAGTTTCGCTCACTCTCGAAATCAAGCATTTTACAGCAGGTTGGAGCAGCCTGTATCTCAGCACAGGAATAAGGTAGGGAAGAATTCTAAGGATCATTTTGACTGCCTCCAGAAGTTAGATCAGATGGCAAATTGGATTTGGTGCTAGGTCTTTCCCTTTAGGTTTTACCCCAACAATGTTTTCATTAGTTTCGCTCACTCTCGAAATCAAGCATTTTACAGCAGGTTGGAGCAGCCTGTATCTCAGCACAGGAATAAGGTAGGGAAGAATTCAAATACTCATTTTGACTGCCTCCAGAAGTTAGATCAGATGGCAAATTGTATTTGGTGCTAGGTCTTTCCCTTTAGGTTTTACCCCAACAATGTTTTCATTAGTTTTCGCTCACTCTCGAAATCAAGCATTTTACAGCAGGTTGGAGCAGCCTGTATCTCAGCACAGGAATAAGGTAGGGAAGAATTCAAATACTCATTTTGACTGCCTCCAGAAGTTAGATCAGATGGCAAATTGGATTTGGTGCTAGGTCTTTCCCTTTAGGTTTTACCCCAACAATGTTTTCATTAGTTTCGCTCACTCTCGAAATCAAGCATTTTACAGCAGGTTGGAGCAGCCTGTATCTCAGCACAGGAATAAGGTAGGGAAGAATTCTAAGGATCATTTTGACTGCCTCCAGAAGTTAGATCAGATGGCAAATTGGATTTGGTGCTAGGTCTTTCCCTTTAGGTTTTACCCCAACAATGTTTTCATTAGTTTCGATCACTCTCGAAATCAAGCATTTTACAGCAGGTTGGAGCAGCCCTGTATCTCAGCACAGGAATAAGGTAGGGAAGAATTCTAAGGATCATTTTGACTGCCTCCAGAAGTTAGATCAGATGGCAAATTGGATTTTGGTGCTAGGTCTTTCCCTTTAGGTTTTAGCCCAACAATGTTTTCATTAGTTTCGCTCACTCTCGAAATCAAGCATTTTACAGCAGGTTGGAGCAGCCTGTATCTCAGCACAGGAATAAGGTAGGGAAGAATTCTAAGGATCATTTTGACTGCCTCCAGAAGTTAGATCAGATGGCAAATTGGATTTGGTGCTAGGTCTTTCCCCTTTAGGTTTTACCCCAACAATGTTTTCATTAGTTTCGCTCACTCTCGAAATCAAGCATTTTACAGCAGGTTGGAGCAGCCTGTATCTCAGCACAGGAATAAGGTAGGGAAGAATTCAAATACTCATTTTGACTGCCTCCAGAAGTTAGATCAGATGGCAAATTGGATTTGGTGCTAGGTCTTTCCCTTTAGGTTTTACCCCAACAATGTTTTCATTAGTTTCGCTCACTCTCGAAATCAAGCATTTTACAGCAGGTTGGAGCAGCCTGTATCTCAGCACAGGAATAAGGTAGGGAAGAATTCTAAGGATCATTTTGACTGCCTCCAGAAGTTAGATCAGATGGCAAATTGGATTTGGTGCTAGGTCTTTCCCTTTAGGTTTTACCCCAACAATGTTTTCATTAGTTTCGCTCACTCTCGAAATCAAGCATTTTACAGCAGGTTGGAGCAGCCTGTATCTCAGCACAGGAATAAGGTAGGGAAGAATTCTAAGGCTCATTTTGACTGCCTCCAGAAGTTAGATCAGATGGCAAATTGGATTGGTGCTAGGTCTTTCCCTTTAGGTTTTTACCCCAACAATGTTTTCATTAGTTTCGCTCACTCTCGAAATCAAGCATTTTACAGCAGGTTGGAGCAGCCTGTATCTCAGCACAGGAATAAGGTAGGGAAGAATTCTAAGGATCATTTTGACTGCCTCCAGAAGTTAGATCAGATGGCAAATTGGATTTGGTGCTAGGTCTTTCCCTTTAGGTTTTACCCCAACAATGTTTTCATTAGTTTCGCTCACTCTCGAAATCAAGCATTTTACAGCAGGTTGGAGCAGCCTGTATCTCAGCACAGGAATAAGGTAGGGAAGAATTCAAATACTCATTTTGACTGCCTCCAGAAGTTAGATCAGATGGCAAATTGGATTTGGTGCTAGGTCTTTCCCTTTAGGTTTTACCCCAACAATGTTTTTCATTAGTTTTCGCTCACTCTCGAAATCAAGCATTTTACAGCAGGTTGGAGCAGGCCTGTATCTCAGCACAGGAATAAGGTAGGGAAGAATTCAAATACTCATTTTGACTGCCTCCAGAAGTTAGATCAGATGGCAAATTGGATTTTGGTGCTAGGTCTTTCCCTTTAGGTTTTACCCCAACAATGTTTTCATTAGTTTCGCTCACTCTCGAAATCAAGCATTTTACAGCAGGTTGGAGCAGCCTGTATCTCAGCACAGGAATAAGGTAGGGAAGAATTCTAAGGATCATTTTGACTGCCTCCAGAAGTTAGATCAGATGGCAAATTGGATTTGGTGCTAGGTCTTTCCCTTTAGGTTTTACCCCAACAATGTTTTCATTAGTTTCGCTCACTCTCGAAATCAAGCATTTTACAGCAGGTTGGAGCAGCCTGTATCTCAGCACAGGAATAAGGTAGGGAAGAATTCTAAGGATCATTTTGACTGCCTCCAGAAGTTAGATCAGATGGCAAATTGGATTTGGTGCTAGGTCTTTCCCTTTAGGTTTTACCCCAACAATGTTTTCATTAGTTTCGCTCACTCTCGAAATCAAGCATTTTACAGCAGGTTGGAGCAGCCTGTATCTCAGCACAGGAATAAGGTAGGGAAGAATTCAAATACTCATTTTGACTGCCTCCAGAAGTTAGATCAGATGGCAAATTGGATTTGGTGCTAGGTCTTTCCCTTTAGGTTTTACCCCAACAATGTTTTCATTAGTTTCGCTCACTCTCGAAATCAAGCATTTTACAGCAGGTTGGAGCAGCCTGTATCTCAGCACAGGAATAAGGTAGGGAAGAATTCAAATACTCATTTTGACTGCCTCCAGAAGTTAGATCAGATGGCAAATTGGATTTGGTGCTAGGTCTTTCCCTTTAGGTTTTACCCCAACAATGTTTTCATTAGTTTCGCTCACTCTCGAAATCAAGCATTTTACAGCAGGTTGGAGCAGCCTGTATCTCAGCACAGGAATAAGGTAGGGAAGAATTCAAATACTCATTTTGACTGCCTCCAGAAGTTAGATCAGATGGCAAATTGGATTTGGTGCTAGGTCTTTCCCTTTAGGTTTTACCCCAACAATGTTTTCATTAGTTTCGCTCACTCTCGAAATCAAGCATTTTACAGCAGGTTGGAGCAGCCTGTATCTCAGCACAGGAATAAGGTAGGGAAGAATTCAAATACTCATTTTGACTGCCTCCAGAAGTTAGATCAGATGGCAAATTGGATTTGGTGCTAGGTCTTTCCCTTTAGGTTTTACCCCAACAATGTTTTCATTAGTTTCGCTCACTCTCGAAATCAAGCATTTTACAGCAGGTTGGAGCAGCCTGTATCTCAGCACAGGAATAAGGTAGGGAAGAATTCTAAGGATCATTTTGACTGCCTCCAGAAGTTAGATCAGATGGCAAATTGGATTTGGTGCTAGGTCTTTCCCTTTAGGTTTTTACCCCAACAATGTTTTCATTAGTTTCGCTCACTCTCGAAATCAAGCATTTTACAGCAGGTTGGAGCAGCCTGTATCTCAGCACAGGAATAAGGTAGGGAAGAATTCAAATACTCATTTTGACTGCCTCCAGAAGTTAGATCAGATGGCAAATTGGATTTGGTGCTAGGTCTTTCCCTTTAGGTTTTACCCCAACAATGTTTTCATTAGTTTCGCTCACTCTCGAAATCAAGCATTTTACAGCAGGTTGGAGCAGCCTGTATCTCAGCACAGGAATAAGGTAGGGAAGAATTTCAAATACTCATTTTGACTGCCTCCAGAAGTTAGATCAGATGGCAAATTGGATTTGGTGCTAGGTCTTTCCCTTTAGGTTTTACCCCAACAATGTTTTCATTAGTTTCGCTCACTCTCGAAATCAAGCATTTTACAGCAGGTTGGAGCAGCCTGTATCTCAGCACAGGAATAAGGTAGGGAAGAATTCAAATACTCATTTTGACTGCCTCCAGAAGTTAGATCAGATGGCAAATTGGATTTGGTGCTAGGTCTTTCCCTTTAGGTTTTACCCCAACAATGTTTTCATTAGTTTCGCTCACTCTCGAAATCAAGCATTTTACAGCAGGTTGGAGCAGCCTGTATCTCAGCACAGGAATAAGGTAGGGAAGAATTCAAATACTCATTTTGACTGCCTCCAGAAGTTAGATCAGATGGCAAATTGGATTTGGTGCTAGGTCTTTCCCTTTAGGTTTTACCCCAACAATGTTTTCATTAGTTTCGCTCACTCTCGAAATCAAGCATTTTACAGCAGGTTGGAGCAGCCTGTATCTCAGCACAGGAATAAGGTAGGGAAGAATTCAAATACTCATTTTGACTGCCTCCAGAAGTTAGATCAGATGGCAAATTGGATTTGGTGCTAGGTCTTTCCCTTTAGGTTTTACCCCAACAATGTTTTCATTAGTTTCGCTCACTCTCGAAATCAAGCATTTTACAGCAGGTTGGAGCAGCCTGTATCTCAGCACAGGAATAAGGTAGGGAAGAATTCTAAGGATCATTTTGACTGCCTCCAGAAGTTAGATCAGATGGCAAATTGGATTTGGTGCTAGGTCTTTCCCTTTAGGTTTTACCCCAACAATGTTTTCATTAGTTTCGCTCACTCTCGAAATCAAGCATTTTACAGCAGGTTGGAGCAGCCTGTATCTCAGCACAGGAATAAGGTAGGGAAGAATTCAAATACTCATTTTGACTGCCTCCAGAAGTTAGATCAGATGGCAAATTGGATTTGGTGCTAGGTCTTTCCCTTTAGGTTTTACCCCAACAATGTTTTCATTAGTTTCGCTCACTCTCGAAATCAAGCATTTTACAGCAGGTTGGAGCAGCCTGTATCTCAGCACAGGAATAAGGTAGGGAAGAATTCTAAGGATCATTTTGACTGCCTCCAGAAACTTAGAATCAGATGGCAAATTGGATTTGGTGCTAGGTCTTTCCCTTTAGGTTTTACCCCAACAATGTTTTCATTAGTTTCGCTCACTCTCGAAATCAAGCATTTTACAGCAGGTTGGAGCAGCCTGTATCTCAGCACAGGAATAAGGTAGGGAAGAATTCTAAGGATCATTTTGACTGCCTCCAGAAGTTAGATCAGATGGCAAATTGGATTTTGGTGCTAGGTCTTTCCCTTTAGGTTTTACCCCAACAATGTTTTCATTAGTTTCGCTCACTCTCGAAATCAAGCATTTTACAGCAGGTTGGAGCAGCCTGTATCTCAGCACAGGAATAAGGTAGGGAAGAATTCTAAGGCTCATTTTGACTGCCTCCAGAAGTTAGATCAGATGGCAAATTGGATTTGGTGCTAGGTCTTTCCCTTTAGGTTTTACCCCAACAATGTTTTCATTAGTTTCGCTCACTCTCGAAATCAAGCATTTTACAGCAGGTTGGAGCAGCCTGTATCTCAGCACAGGAATAAGGTAGGGAAGAATTCTAAGGCTCATTTTGACTGCCTCCAGAAGTTAGATCAGATGGCAAATTGGATTTGGTGCTAGGTATTTCCCTTTAGGTTTTACCCCAACAATGTTTTTCATTAGTTTCGCTCACTCTCGAAATCAAGCATTTTACAGCAGGTTGGAGCAGCCTGTATCTCAGCACAGGAATAAGGTAGGGAAGAATTCTAAGGATCATTTTGACTGCCTCCAGAAGTTAGATCAGATGGCAAATTGGATTTGGTGCTAGGTCTTTCCCTTTAGGTTTTAACCCCAACAATGTTTTCATTAGTTTCGCTCACTCTCGAAATCAAGCATTTTACAGCAGGTTGGAGCAGCCTGTATCTCAGCACAGGAATAAGGTAGGGAAGAATTCTAAGGATCATTTTGACTGCCTCCAGAAGTTAGATCAGATGGCAAATTGGATTTGGTGCTAGGTCTTTCCCTTTAGGTTTTACCCCAACAATGTTTTTCATTAGTTTCGCTCACTCTCGAAATCAAGCATTTTACAGCAGGTTGGAGCAGCCTGTATCTCAGCACAGGAATAAGGTAGGGAAGAATTCTAAGGCTCATAATTCTAAGGCTCATTTTGACTGCCTCCAGAAGTTAGATCAGATGGCAAATTGGATTTGGTGCTAGGTATTTCCCTTTAGGTTTTACCCCAACAATGTTTTCATTAGTTTCGGCTCACTCTCGAAATCAAGCATTTTACAGCAGGTTGGAGCAGCCTGTATCTCAGCACAGGAATAAGGTAGGGAAGAATTCAAATACTCATTTTGACTGCCTCCAGAAGTTAGATCAGATGGCAAATTGGATTTGGTGCTAGGTCTTTCCCTTTAGGTTTTACCCCAACAATGTTTTCATTAGTTTCGCTCACTCTCGAAATCAAGCATTTTACAGCAGGTTGGAGCAGCCTGTATCTCAGCACAGGAATAAGGTAGGGAAGAATTCTAAGGATCATTTTGACTGCCTCCAGAAGTTAGATCAGATGGCAAATTGGATTTGGTGCTAGGTCTTTCCCTTTAGGTTTTACCCCAACAATGTTTTCATTAGTTTCGCTCACTCTCGAAATCAAGCATTTTACAGCAGGTTGGAGCAGCCTGTATCTCAGCACAGGAATAAGGTAGGGAAGAATTCAAATACTCATTTTGACTGCCTCCAGAAGTTAGATCAGATGGCAAATTGGATTTGGTGCTAGGTCTTTCCCTTTAGGTTTTACCCCAACAATGTTTTCATTAGTTTCGCTCACTCTCGAAATCAAGCATTTTACAGCAGGTTGGAGCAGCCTGTATCTCAGCTCAGGAATAAGGTAGGGAAGAATTCTAAGGATCATTTTGACTGCCTCCAGAAGTTAGATCAGATGGCAAATTGGATTTGGTGCTAGGTCTTTCCCTTTAGGTTTTACCCCAACAATGTTTTCATTAGTTTCGATCACTCTCGAAATCAAGCATTTTACAGCAGGTTGGAGCAGCCTGTATCTCAGCACAGGAATAAGGTAGGGAAGAATTCTAAGGCTCATTTTGACTGCCTCCAGAAGTTAGATCAGATGGCAAATTGGATTTGGTGCTAGGTCTTTCCCTTTAGGTTTTACCCCAACAATGTTTTCATTAGTTTCGCTCACTCTCGAAATCAAGCATTTTACAGCAGGTTGGAGCAGCCTGTATCTCAGCACAGGAATAAGGTAGGGAAGAATTCTAAGGATCATTTTGACTGCCTCCAGAAGTTAGATCAGATGGCAAATTGGATTTGGTGCTAGGTCTTTCCCTTTAGGTTTTACCCCAACAATGTTTTCATTAGTTTCGCTCACTCTCGAAATCAAGCATTTTACAGCAGGTTGGAGCAGCCTGTATCTCAGCACAGGAATAAGGTAGGGAAGAATTCTAAGGATCATTTTGACTGCCTCCAGAAGTTAGATCAGATGGCAAATTGGGATTTGGTGCTAGGTCTTTCCCTTTAGGTTTTACCCCAACAATGTTTTCATTAGTTTCGCTCACTCTCGAAATCAAGCATTTTACAGCAGGTTGGAGCAGCCTGTATCTCAGCACAGGAATAAGGTAGGGAAGAATTCTAAGGCTCATTTTGACTGCCTCCAGAAGTTAGATCAGATGGCAAATTGGATTTGGTGCTAGGTCTTTCCCTTTAGGTTTTACCCCAACAATGTTTTCATTAGTTTCGCTCACTCTCGAAATCAAGCATTTTACAGCAGGTTGGAGCAGCCTGTATCTCAGCACAGGAATAAGGTAGGGAAGAATTCTAAGGATCATTTTGACTGCCTCCAGAAGTTAGATCAGATGGCAAATTGGATTTGGTGCTAGGTCTTTCCCTTTAGGTTTTACCCCAACAATGTTTTCATTAGTTTCGCTCACTCTCGAAATCAAGCATTTTACAGCAGGTTGGAGCAGCCTGTATCTCAGCACAGGAATAAGGTAGGGAAGAATTCTAAGGCTCATTTTGACTGCCTCCAGAAGTTAGATCAGATGGCAAATTGGATTTGGTGCTAGGTATTTCCCTTTAGGTTTTACCCCAACAATGTTTTCATTAGTTTCGCTCACTCTCGAAATCAAGCATTTTACAGCAGGTTGGAGCAGCCTGTATCTCAGCACAGGAATAAGGTAGGGAAGAATTCAAATACTCATTTTGACTGCCTCCAGAAGTTAGATCAGATGGCAAATTGGATTTGGTGCTAGGTCTTTCCCTTTAGGTTTTACCCCAACAATGTTTTCATTAGTTTCGCTCACTCTCGAAATCAAGCATTTTACAGCAGGTTGGAGCAGCCTGTATCTCAGCACAGGAATAAGGTAGGGAAGAATTCTAAGGATCATTTTGACTGCCTCCAGAAGTTAGATCAGATGGCAAATTGGATTTGGTGCTAGGTCTTTCCCTTTAGGTTTTACCCCAACAATGTTTTCATTAGTTTCGCTCACTCTCGAAATCAAGCATTTTACAGCAGGTTGGAGCAGCCTGTATCTCAGCACAGGAATAAGGTAGGGAAGAATTCAAATACTCATTTTGACTGCCTCCAGAAGTTAGATCAGATGGCAAATTGGATTTGGTGCTAGGTCTTTCCCTTTAGGTTTTACCCCAACAATGTTTTCATTAGTTTCGCTCACTCTCGAAATCAAGCATTTTACAGCAGGTTGGAGCAGCCTGTATCTCAGCTCAGGAATAAGGTAGGGAAGAATTCTAAGGATCATTTTGACTGCCTCCAGAAGTTAGATCAGATGGCAAATTGGATTTGGTGCTAGGTCCTTTCCCTTTAGGTTTTACCCCAACAATGTTTTCATTAGTTTCGATCACTCTCGAAATCAAGCATTTTACAGCAGGTTGGAGCAGCCTGTATCTCAGCACAGGAATAAGGTAGGGAAGAATTCTAAGGCTCATTTTGACTGCCTCCAGAAGTTAGATCAGATGGCAAATTGGATTTGGTGCTAGGTCTTTCCCTTTAGGTTTTACCCCAACAATGTTTTCATTAGTTTCGCTCACTCTCGAAATCAAGCATTTTACAGCAGGTTGGAGCAGCCTGTATCTCAGCACAGGAATAAGGTAGGGAAGAATTCTAAGGATCATTTTGACTGCCTCCAGAAGTTAGATCAGATGGCAAATTGGATTTGGTGCTAGGTCTTTCCCTTTAGGTTTTACCCCAACAATGTTTTCATTAGTTTCGCTCACTCTCGAAATCAAGCATTTTACAGCAGGTTGGAGCAGCCTGTATCTCAGCACAGGAATAAGGTAGGGAAGAATTCTAAGGATCATTTTGACTGCCTCCAGAAGTTAGATCAGATGGCAAATTGGATTTGGTGCTAGGTCTTTCCCTTTAGGTTTTACCCCAACAATGTTTTCATTAGTTTCGCTCACTCTCGAAATCAAGCATTTTACAGCAGGTTGGAGCAGCCTGTATCTCAGCACAGGAATAAGGTAGGGAAGAATTCAAATACTCACTTTGACTGCCTCCAGAAGTTAGATCAGATGGCCAATGGAATTTGGTGCTAGGCCTTTCCCTTTAGGTTTTACCCCAACAATGTTTTCATTAGTTTCGCTCACTCTCGAAATCAAGCATTTTACAGCAGGTTGGAGCAGCCTGTATCTCAGCACAGGAATAAGGTAGGGAAGAATTCAAATACTCATTTTGACTGCCTCCAGAAGTTAGAGCAGATGGCAAATTGTATTTGGTGCTAGGTCCTTCCCTTTAGGTTTTACCCCAGCAATGTTTTCATTAGTTTCGCTCACTCTCGAAATCAAGCATTTTACAGCAGGTTGGAGCAGCCTGTATCTCAGCACAGGAATAAGGTAGGGAAGAATACTAAGGATCATTTTGACTGCCTCCAGAAGTTAGATCAGATGGCAAATTGGATTTGGTGCTAGGTCTTTCCCTTTAGGTTTTACCCCCAACAATGTTTTCATTAGTTTCGCTCACTCTCGAAATCAAGCATTTTACAGCAGGTTGGAGCAGCCTGTATCTCAGCACAGGAATAAGGTAGGGAAGAATTCAAATACTCATTTTGACTGCCTCCAGAAGTTAGATCAGATGGCCAATGCAATTTGGTGCTAAACCTTTCCCTTTAGGTTTTACCCCAACCATGTTTTCATTAGTTTCGCTCACTCTCGAAATCAAGCATTTTACAGCAGGTTGGAGCAGCCTGTATCTCAGCACAGGAATAAGGTAGGGAAGAATTCTAAGGATCATTTTGACTGCCTCCAGAAGTTAGATCAGATGGCCAATGCAATTTGGTGCTAGGCCTTTCCCTTTAGGTTTTACCCCAACAATGTTTTCATTAGTTTCGCTCACTCTCGAAATCAAGCATTTTACAGCAGGTTGGAGCAGCTGTATCTCAGCACAGGAATAAGGTAGGGAAGAATTCAAATACTCATTTTGACTGCCTCCAGAAGTTAGAGCAGATGGCAAATTGTATTTGGTGCTAGGTCTTTCCCTTTAGGTTTTACCCCAACAATGTTTTCATTAGTTTCGCTCACTCTCGAAATCAAGCATTTTACAGCAGGTTGGAGCAGCCTGTATCTCAGCACAGGAATAAGGTAGGGAAGAATTCTAAGGATCATTTTGACTGCCTCCAGAAGTTAGATCAGATGGCCAATGGAAGTTGGTGCTAGGTCTTTCCCTTTAGGTTTTACCCCAACAATGTTTTCATTAGTTTCGCTCACTCTCGAAATCAAGCATTTTACAGCAGGTTGGAGCAGCCTGTATCTCAGCACAGGAATAAGGTAGGGAAGAATTCAAATACTCATTTTGACTGCCTCCAGAAGTTAGATCAGATGGCAAATTGGATTTGGTGCTAGGTCTTTCCCTTTAGGTTTTACCCCAACAATGTTTTCATTAGTTTCGCTCACTCTCGAAATCAAGCATTTTACAGCAGGTTGGAGCAGACTGTATCTCAGCACAGGAATAAGGTAGGGAAGAATTCAAATACTCATTTTGACTGCCTCCAGAAGTTAGATCAGATGGCAAATTGGATTTGGTGCTAGGTCTTTCCCCTTTAGGTTTTTACCCCAACAATGTTTTCATTAGTTTCGCTCACTCTCGAAATCAAGCATTTTACAGCAGGTTGGAGCAGCCTGTATCTCAGCACAGGAATAAGGTAGGGAAGAATTCTAAGGATCATTTTGACTGCCTCCAGAAGTTAGATCAGATGGCCAATGGAATTTGGTGCTAGGTCTTTCCCTTTAGGTTTTACCCCAACAATGTTTCATTAGTTTCGCTCACTCTCGAAATCAAGCATTTTACAGCAGGTTGGAGCAGCCTGTATCTCAGCACAGGAATAAGGTAGGGAAGAATTCAAATACTCATTTTGACTGCCTCCAGAAGTTAGATCAGATGGCAAATTGTGTTTGGTGCTAGGTCTTTCCCTTTAGGTTTTACCCCAACAATGTTTTCATTAGTTTTCGCTCACTCTCGAAATCAAGCATTTTACAGCAGGTTGGAGCAGCCCTGTATCTCAGCACAGGAATAAGGTAGGGAAGAATTCTAAGGATCATTTTGACTGCCTCCAGAAGTTAGATCAGATGGCAAATTGGATTTGGTGCTAGGTCTTTCCCTTTAGGTTTTACCCCAACAATGTTTTCATTAGTTTCGCTCACTCTCGAAATCAAGCATTTTACAGCAGGTTGGAGCAGCCTGTATCTCAGCACAGGAATAAGGTAGGGAAGAATTCAAATACTCATTTTGACTGCCTCCAGAAGTTAGATCAGATGGCAAATTGTATTTGGTGCTAGGTCTTTCCCTTTAGGTTTTACCCCAGCAATGTTTTCATTAGTTTCGCTCACTCTCGAAATCAAGCATTTTACAGCAGGTTGGAGCAGCCTGTATCTCAGCACAGGAATAAGGTAGGGAAGAATTCTAAGGATCATTTTGACTGCCTCCAGAAGTTAGATCAGATGGCAAATTGGATTTGGTGCTAGGTCTTTCCCTTTAGGTTTTACCCCAACAATGTTTTCATTAGTTTCGCTCACTCTCGAAATCAAGCATTTTACAGCAGGTTGGAGCAGCCTGTATCTCAGCACAGGAATAAGGTAGGGAAGAATTCTAAGGGATCATTTTGACTGCCTCCAGAAGTTAGATCAGATGGCAAATTGGATTTGGTGCAAGGTCATTCCCTTTAGGTTTTACCCCAACAATGTTTTCATTAGTTTCGCTCACTCTCGAAATCAAGCATTTTACAGCAGGTTGGAGCAGCCTGTATCTCAGCACAGGAATAAGGTAGGGAAGAATTCTAAGGATCATTTTGACTGCCTCCAGAAGTTAGATCAGATGGCCAATGGAATTTGGTGCTAGGTCTTTCCCTTTAGGTTTTACCCCAACAATGTTTTCATTAGTTTTGCTCACTCTCGAAATCAAGCATTTTACAGCAGGTTGGAGCAGCCTGTATCTCAGCACAGGAATAAGGTAGGGAAGAATTCAAATACTCATTTTGACTGCCTCCAGAAGTTAGATCAGATGGCAAATTGTGTTTGGTGCTAGGTCTTTCCCTTTAGGTTTTACCCCAACAATGTTTTCATTAGTTTCACTCACTCTCGAAATCAAGCATTTTACAGCAGGTTGGAGCAGCCTGTATCTCAGCACAGGAATAAGGTAGGGAAGAATTCTAAGGATCATTTTGACTGCCTCCAGAAGTTAGATCAGATGGCAAATTGGATTTTGGTGCTAGGTCTTTCCCTTTAGGTTTTACCCCAACAATGTTTTCATTAGTTTCGCTCACTCTCGAAATCAAGCATTTTACGAGCAGGTTGGAGCAGCCTGTATCTCAGCACAGGAATAAGGTAGGGAAGAATTCAAATACTCATTTTGACTGCCTCCAGAAGTTAGATCAGATGGCAAATTGGATTTGGTGCTAGGTCTTTCCCTTTAGGTTTTACCCCAGCAATGTTTTCGTTAGTTTCGCTCACTCTCGAAATCAAGCATTTTACAGCAGGTTGGAGCAGCCTGTATCTCAGCACAGGAATAAGGTAGGGAAGAATTCTAAGGATCATTTTGACTGCCTCCAGAAGTTAGATCAGATGGCAAATTGGATTTGGTGCTAGGTCTTTCCCCTTTAGGTTTTACCCCAACAATGTTTTCATTAGTTTCGCTCACTCTCGAAATCAAGCATTTTACAGCAGGTTGGAGCAGCCTGTATCTCAGCACAGGAATAAGGTAGGGAAGAATTCAAATACTCATTTTGACTGCCTCCAGAAGTTAGATCAGATGGCAAATTGTATTTGGTGCAAGGTCTTTCCCTTTAGGTTTTACCCCAACAATGTTTTCATTAGTTTCGCTCACTCTCGAAATCAAGCATTTTTACAGCAGGTTGGAGCAGCCTGTATCTCAGCACAGGAATAAGGTAGGGAAGAATTCAAATACTCATTTTGACTGCCTCCAGAAGTTAGATCAGATGGCAAATTGTACTTGGTGCTAGGTCTTTCCCTTTAGGTTTTTACCCCAACAATGTTTTCATTAGTTTCGCTCACTCTCGAAATCAAGCATTTTACAGCAGGTTGGAGCAGCCTGTATCTCAGCACAGGAATAAGGTAGGGAAGAATTCTAAGGCTCATTTTGACTGCCTCCAGAAGTTAGATCAGATGGCAAATTGTATTTGGTGCTAGGTCCTTCCCTTTAGGTTTTACCCCAGCAATGTTTTCATTAGTTTCGCTCACTCTCGAAATCAAGCATTTTACAGCAGGTTGGAGCAGCCCTGTATCTCAGCACAGGAATAAGGTAGGGAAGAATTCTAAGGATCATTTTGACTGCCTCCAGAAGTTAGATCAGATGGCAAATTGTATTTGGTGCTAGGTCTTTCCCTTTAGGTTTTACCCCAACAATGTTTTCATTAGTTTCGCTCACTCTCGAAATCAAGCATTTTACAGCAGGTTGGAGCAGCCTGTATCTCAGCACAGGAATAAGGTAGGGAAGAATTCTAAGGATCATTTTGACTGCCTCCAGAAGTTAGATCAGATGGCAAATTGGATTTGGTGCTAGGTCTTTCCCTTTAGGTTTTACCCCAACAATGTTTTCATTAGTTTCGCTCACTCTCGAAATCAAGCATTTTACAGCAGGTTGGAGCAGCCTGTATCTCAGCACAGGAATAAGGTAGGGAAGAATTCTAAGGATCATTTTGACTGCCTCCAGAAGTTAGATCAGATGGCAAATTGGATTTGGTGCTAGGTCTTTCCCTTTAGGTTTTACCCCAACAATGTTTTCATTAGTTTCGCTCACTCTCGAAATCAAGCATTTTTACAGCAGGTTGGAGCAGCCTGTATCTCAGCACAGGAATAAGGTAGGGAAGAATTCTAAGGATCATTTTGACTGCCTCCAGAAGTTAGATCAGATGGCAATTGGATTTGGTGCTAGGTCTTTCCCTTTAGGTTTTACCCCAGCAATGTTTTCATTAGTTTCGCTCACTCTCGAAATCAAGCATTTTACAGCAGGTTGGAGCAGCCTGTATCTCAGCACAGGAATAAGGTAGGGAAGAATTCTAAGGATCATTTTGACTGCCTCCAGAAGTTAGATCAGATGGCAAATTGGATTTGGTGCTAGGTCTTTCCCTTTAGGTTTTACCCCAACAATGTTTTCATTAGTTTCGCTCACTCTCGAAATCAAGCATTTTACAGCAGGTTGGAGCAGCCTGTATCTCAGCACAGGAATAAGGTAGGGAAGAATTCTAAGGCTCATTTTGACTGCCTTCAGAAGTTAGATCAGATGGCAAATTGGATTTGGTGCTAGGTCTTTCCCTTTAGGTTTTACCCCAACAATGTTTTCATTAGTTTCGCTCACTCTCGAAATCAAGCATTTTACAGCAGGTTGGAGCAGCCTGTATCTCAGCACAGGAATAAGGTAGGGAAGAATTCTAAGGATCATTTTGACTGCCTCCAGAAGTTAGATCAGATGGCAAATTGGATTTGGTGCTAGGTCTTTCCCTTTAGGTTTTACCCCAACAATGTTTTCATTAGTTTCGCTCACTCTCGAAATCAAGCATTTTACAGCAGGTTGGAGCAGCCTGTATCTCAGCACAGGAATAAGGTA
Organism: Melanerpes formicivorus; assembly: GCF_026170545.1. NCBI lineage: Eukaryota > Metazoa > Chordata > Aves > Piciformes > Picidae > Melanerpes > Melanerpes formicivorus. The sequence continues at coordinate 17,334 of NW_027142731.1, forward strand.
GGGAAGAATTCAAATACTCATTTTGACTACCTCCAGAAGTTAGATCAGATGGCCAATGGAATTTGGTGCTAGGCCTTTCCCTTTAGGTTTTACCCCAACAATGTTTTCATTAGTTTCGCTCACTCTCGAAATCAAGCATTTTACAGCAGGTTGGAGCAGCCTGTATCTCAGCACAGGAATAAGGTAGGGAAGAATTCTAAGGATCATTTTGACTGCCTCCAGAAGTTAGATCAGATGGCAAATTGTATTTGGTGCTAGGTCCCTTCCCTTTAGGTTTTACCCCAGCAATGTTTTCATTAGTTTCGCTCACTCTCGAAATCAAGCATTTTACAGCAGGTTGGAGCAGCCTGTATCTCAGCACAGGAATAAGGTAGGGAAGAATTCAAATACTCATTTTGACTGCCTCCAGAAGTTAGATCAGATGGCAAATTGTATTTGGCGCAAGGTCTTTCCCTTTAGGTTTTACCCCAACAATGTTTTCATTAGTTTCGCTCACTCTCGAAATCAAGCATTTTACAGCAGGTTGGAGCAGCCTGTATCTCAGCACAGGAATAAGGTAGGGAAGAATTCAAATACTCATTTTGACTGCCTCCAGAAGTTAGATCAGATGGCAAATTGGATTTGGTGCTAGGTCTTTCCCTTTAGGTTTTACCCCAACAATGTTTTCATTAGTTTCGATCACTCTCGAAATCAAGCATTTTACAGCAGGTTGGAGCAGCCTGTATCTCAGCACAGGAATAAGGTAGGGAAGAATTCAAATACTCATTTTGACTGCCTCCAGAAGTTAGATCAGATGGCCAATGCAATTTGGTGCTAGGTCTTTCCCTTTAGGTTTTACCCCAACAATGTTTTCATTAGTTTCGCTCACTCTCGAAATCAAGCATTTTACAGCAGGTTGGAGCAGCCTGTATCTCAGCACAGGAATAAGGTAGGGAAGAATTCTAAGGATCATTTTGACTGCCTCCAGAAGTTAGATCAGATGGCCAATGGAATTTGGTGCTAGGTCTTTCCCTTTAGGTTTTACCCCAACAATGTTTTCATTAGTTTTGCTCACTCTCGAAATCAAGCATTTTACAGCAGGTTGGAGCAGCCTGTATCTCAGCACAGGAATAAGGTAGGGAAGAATTCAAATACTCATTTTGACTGCCTCCAGAAGTTAGATCAGATGGCAAATTGTGTTTGGTGCTAGGTCTTTCCCTTTAGGTTTTACCCCAACAATGTTTTCATTAGTTTCACTCACTCTCGAAATCAAGCATTTTACAGCAGGTTGGAGCAGCCTGTATCTCAGCACAGGAATAAGGTAGGGAAGAATTCTAAGGATCATTTTGACTGCCTCCAGAAGTTAGATCAGATGGCAAATTGTATTTGGTGCTAGGTCTTTCCCTTTAGGTTTTACCCCAACAATGTTTTCATTAGTTTCGCTCACTCTCGAAATCAAGCATTTTACAGCAGGTTGGAGCAGCCTGTATCTCAGCACAGGAATAAGGTAGGGAAGAATTCAAATACTCATTTTGACTGCCTCCAGAAGTTAGATCAGATGGCAAATTGTATTTGGTGCTAGGTCTTTCCCTTTAGGTTTTACCCCAGCAATGTTTTCATTAGTTTCGCTCACTCTCGAAATCAAGCATTTTACAGCAGGTTGGAGCAGCCTGTATCTCAGCACAGGAATAAGGTAGGGAAGAATTCTAAGGATCATTTTGACTGCCTCCAGAAGTTAGATCAGATGGCAAATTGTATTTGGTGCTAGGTCTTTCCCTTTAGGTTTTACCCCAACAATGTTTTCATTAGTTTCGCTCACTCTCGAAATCAAGCATTTTACAGCAGGTTGGAGCAGCCTGTATCTCAGCACAGGAATAAGGTAGGGAAGAATTCTAAGGATCATTTTGACTGCCTCCAGAAGTTAGATCAGATGGCCAATGGAATTTGGTGCTAGGTCTTTCCCTTTAGGTTTTACCCCAACAATGTTTTCATTAGTTTTGCTCACTCTCGAAATCAAGCATTTTACAGCAGGTTGGAGCAGCCTGTATCTCAGCACAGGAATAAGGTAGGGAAGAATTCAAATACTCATTTTGACTGCCTCCAGAAGTTAGATCAGATGGCCAATGCAATTTGGTGCTAAACCTTTCCCTTTAGGTTTTACCCCAACCATGTTTTCATTAGTTTCGCTCACTCTCGAAATCAAGCATTTTACAGCAGGTTGGAGCAGCCTGTATCTCAGCACAGGAATAAGGTAGGGAAGAATTCTAAGGATCATTTTGACTGCCTCCAGAAGTTAGATCAGATGGCCAATGGAATTTGGTGCCAGGTCTTTCCCCTTTAGGTTTTACCCCAACAATGTTTTCATTAGTTTTGCTCACTCTCGAAATCAAGCATTTTACAGCAGGTTGGAGCAGCCTGTATCTCAGCACAGGAATAAGGTAGGGAAGAATTCAAATACTCATTTTGACTGCCTCCAGAAGTTAGATCAGATGGCAAATTGTGTTTGGTGCTAGGTCTTTCCCTTTAGGTTTTACCCCAACAATGTTTTCATTAGTTTCACTCAGTCTCGAAATCAAGCAAAGCATTTTACAGCAGGTTAGAGCAGCCTGTATCTCAGCACAGGAATAAGGTAGGGAAGAATTCTAAGGATCATTTTGACTGCCTCCAGAAGTTAGATCAGATGGCAAATTGGATTTGGTGCTAGGTCTTTCCCTTTAGGTTTTACCCCAACAATGTTTTCATTAGTTTCGCTCACTCTCGAAATCAAGCATTTTACAGCAGGTTGGAGCAGACTGTATCTCAGCACAGGAATAAGGTAGGGAAGAATTCAAATACTCATTTTGACTGCCTCCAGAAGTTAGATCATATGGCAAATTGTATTTGGTGCTAGGTCTTTCCCTTTAGGTTTTACCCCAGCAATGTTTTCATTAGTTTCGCTCACTCTCGAAATCAAGCATTTTACAGCAGGTTGGAGCAGCCTGTATCTCAGCACAGGAATAAGGTAGGGAAGAATTCTAAGGATCATTTTGACTGCCTCCAGAAGTTAGATCAGATGGCAAATTGTATTTGGTGCTAGGTCTTTCCCTTTAGGTTTTACCCCAACAATGTTTTCATTAGTTTCGCTCACTCTCGAAATCAAGCATTTTACAGCAGGTTGGAGCAGCCTGTATCTCAGCACAGGAATAAGGTAGGGAAGAATTCAAATACTCATTTTGACTGCCTCCAGAAGTTAGATCAGATGGCAAATTGTATTTGGTGCAAGGTCTTTCCCTTTAGGTTTTACCCCAACAATGTTTTCATTAGTTTCGCTCACTCTCGAAATCAAGCATTTTACAGCAGGTTGGAGCAGCCTGTATCTCAGCACAGGAATAAGGTAGGGAAGAATTCAAATACTCATTTTGACTGCCTCCAGAAGTTAGATCAGATGGCAAATTGGATTTGGTGCTAGGTCTTTCCCTTTAGGTTTTACCCCAACAATGTTTTCATTAGTTTCGATCACTCTCGAAATCAAGCATTTTACAGCAGGTTGGAGCAGCCTGTATCTCAGCACAGGAATAAGGTAGGGAAGAATTCAAATACTCATTTTGACTGCCTCCAGAAGTTAGATCAGATGGCCAATGCAATTTGGTGCTAGGTCTTTCCCTTTAGGTTTTACCCCAACAATGTTTTCATTAGTTTCGCTCACTCTCGAAATCAAGCATTTTACAGCAGGTTGGAGCAGCCTGTATCTCAGCACAGGAATAAGGTAGGGAAGAATTCAAATACTCATTTTGACTGCCTCCAGAAGTTAGATCAGATGGCAAATTGGATTTGGTGCTAGGTCTTTCCCTTTAGGTTTTACCCCAACAATGTTTTCATTAGTTTCGATCACTCTCGAAATCAAGCATTTTACAGCAGGTTGGAGCAGCCTGTATCTCAGCACAGGAATAAGGTAGGGAAGAATTCAAATACTCATTTTGACTGCCTCCAGAAGTTAGATCAGATGGCCAATGCAATTTGGTGCTAGGTCTTTCCCTTTAGGTTTTACCCCAACAATGTTTTCATTAGTTTCGCTCACTCTCGAAATCAAGCATTTTACAGCAGGTTGGAGCAGCCTGTATCTCAGCACAGGAATAAGGTAGGGAAGAATTCTAAGGATCATTTTGACTGCCTCCAGAAGTTAGATCAGATGGCAAATTGTATTTGGTGCTAGGTCTTTCCCTTTAGGTTTTACCCCAACAATGTTTTCATTAGTTTCGCTCACTCTCGAAATCAAGCATTTTACAGCAGGTTGGAGCAGCCTGTATCTCAGCACAGGAATAAGGTAGGGAAGAATTCAAATACTCATTTTGACTGCCTCCAGAAGTTAGATCAGATGGCAAATTGTATTTGGTGCTAGGTCTTTCCCTTTAGGTTTTACCCCAGCAATGTTTTCATTAGTTTCGCTCACTCTCGAAATCAAGCATTTTACAGCAGGTTGGAGCAGCCTGTATCTCAGCACAGGAATAAGGTAGGGAAGAATTCTAAGGATCATTTTGACTGCCTCCAGAAGTTAGATCAGATGGCAAATTGTATTTGGTGCTAGGTCTTTCCCTTTAGGTTTTACCCCAACAATGTTTTCATTAGTTTCGCTCACTCTCGAAATCAAGCATTTTACAGCAGGTTGGAGCAGCCTGTATCTCAGCACAGGAATAAGGTAGGGAAGAATTCTAAGGATCATTTTGACTGCCTCCAGAAGTTAGATCAGATAGCCAATGGAATTTGGTGCTAGGTCTTTCCCTTTAGGTTTTACACCAACAATGTTTTCATTAGTTTTGCTCACTCTCGAAATCAAGCATTTTACAGCAGGTTGGAGCAGCCTGTATCTCAGCACAGGAATAAGGTAGGGAAGAATTCAAATACTCATTTTGACTGCCTCCAGAAGTTAGATCAGATGGCCAATGCAATTTGGTGCTAGGCCTTTCCCTTTAGGTTTTACCCCAACAATGTTTTCATTAGTTTCGCTCACTCTCGAAATCAAGCATTTTACAGCAGGTTGGAGCAGCCTGTATCTCAGCACAGGAATAAGGTAGGGAAGAATTCAAATACTCATTTTGACTGCCTACAGAAGTTAGATCAGATGGCCAATGCAATTTGGTGCTAGGCCTTTCCCCTTAGGTTTTACCCCAACAATGTTTTCATTAGTTTCACTCACTCTCGAAATCAAGCATTTTACAGCAGGTTGGAGCAGCCTGTATCTCAGCACAGGAATAAGGTAGGGAAGAATTCAAATACTCATTTTGACTGCCTCCAGAAGTTAGATCAGATGGCAAATTGTATTTGGTGCTAGGTCTTTCCCTTTAGGTTTTACCCCAACAATGTTTTCATTTGTTTCGATCACTCTTGAAATCAAGCATTTTACAGCAGGTTGGAGCAGCCTGTATCTCAGCACAGGAATAAGGTAGGGAAGAATTCAAATACTCATTTTGACTGCCTCCAGAAGTTAGATCAGATGGCCAATGCAATTTGGTGCTAGGTCTTTCCCTTTAGGTTTTACCCCAACAATGTTTTCATTAGTTTCGCTCACTCTCGAAATCAAGCATTTTACAGCAGGTTGGAGCAGCCTGTATCTCAGCACAGGAATAAGGTAGGGAAGAATTCTAAGGATCATTTTGACTGCCTCCAGAAGTTAGATCAGATGGCAAATGGAATTTGGTGCTAGGCCTTTCCCTTTAGGTTTTACCCCAACAATGTTTTCATTAGTTTCGCTCACTCTCGAAATCAAGCATTTTACAGCAGGTTGGAGCAGCCTGTATCTCAGCACAGGAATAAGGTAGGGAAGAATTCAAATACTCATTTTGACTGCCTCCAGAAGTTAGATCAGATGGCAAATTGGATTTAGTGCTAGGTCTTTCCCTTTAGGTTTTACCCCAACAATGTTTTCATTAGTTTCGCTCACTCTCGAAATCAAGCATTTTACAGCAGGTTGGAGCAGCCTGTATCTCAGCACAGGAATAAGGTAGGGAAGAATTCTAAGGATCATTTTGACTGCCTCCAGAAGTTAGATCAGATGGCAAATTGTATTTGGTGCTAGGTCTTTCCCTTTAGGTTTTACCCCAACAATGTTTTCATTAGTTTCGCTCACTCTCGAAATCAAGCATTTTACAGCAGGTTGGAGCAGCCTGTATCTCAGCACAGGAATAAGGTAGGGAAGAATTCAAATACTCATTTTGACTGCCTCCAGAAGTTAGATCAGATGGCAAATTGGATTTGGTGCTAGGTCTTTCCCTTTAGGTTTTACCCCAACAATGTTTTCATTAGTTTCGCTCACTCTCGAAATCAAGCATTTTACAGCAGGTTGGAGCAGCCTGTATCTCAGCACAGGAATAAGGTAGGGAAGAATTCTAAGGATCATTTTGACTGCCTCCAGAAGTTAGATCAGATGGCAAATGGAATTTGGTGCTAGGCCTTTCCCTTTAGGTTTTACCCCAATAATGTTTTCATTAGTTTCGATCACTCTTGAAATCAAGCATTTCACAGCAGGTTGGAGCAGCCTGTATCTCAGCACAGGAATAAGGTAGGGAAGAATTCTAAGGATCATTTTGACTGCCTCCAGAAGTTAGATCAGATGGCAAATGGAATTTGGTGCTAGGCCTTTCCCTTTAGGTTTTACCCCAACAATGTTTTCATTAGTTTCGATCACTCTTGAAATCAAGCATTTTACAGCAGGTTGGAGCAGCCTGTATCTCAGCACAGGAATAAGGTAGGGAAGAATTCAAATACTCATTTTGACTGCCTCCAGAAGTTAGATCAGATGGCCAATGCAATTTGGTGCTAGGTCTTTCCCTTTAGGTTTTACCCCAACAATGTTTTCATTAGTTTTGCTCACTCTCGAAATCAAGCATTTTACAGCAGGTTGGAGCAGCCTGTATCTCAGCACAGGAATAAGGTAGGGAAGAATTCTAAGGCTCATTTTGACTGCCTCCAGAAGTTAGATCAGATGGCCAATGCAATTTGGTGCTAGGCCTTTCCCTTTAGGTTTTACCCCAACAATGTTTTCATTAGTTTCGCTCACTCTCGAAATCAAGCATTTTACAGCAGGTTGGAGCAGCCTGTATCTCAGCACAGGAATAAGGTAGGGAAGAATTCTAAGGATCATTTTGACTGCCTCCAGAAGTTAGATCAGATGGCAAATTGGATTTGGTGCTAGGTCTTTCCCTTTAGGTTTTACCCCAGCAATGTTTTCATTAGTTTCGCTCACTCTCGAAATCAAGCATTTTACAGCAGGTTGGAGCAGCCTGTATCTCAGCACAGGAATAAGGTAGGGAAGAATTCTAAGGATCATTTTGACTGCCTCCAGAAGTTAGATCAGATGGCAAATTGGATTTGGTGCTAGGTCTTTCCCTTTAGGTTTTACCCCAACAATGTTTTCATTAGTTTCGCTCACTCTCGAAATCAAGCATTTTACAGCAGGTTGGAGCAGCCTGTATCTCAGCACAGGAATAAGGTAGGGAAGAATTCAAATACTCATTTTGACTGCCTCCAGAAGTTAGATCAGATGGCAAATTGTATTTGGTGCTAGGTCTTTCCCTTTAGGTTTTACCCCAACAATGTTTTCATTAGTTTCGATCACTCTTGAAATCAAGCATTTTACAGCAGGTTGGAGCAGCCTGTATCTCAGCACAGGAATAAGGTAGGGAAGAATTCAAATACTCATTTTGACTGCCTCCAGAAGTTAGATCAGATGGCCAATGGAATTTGGTGCTAGGTCTTTCCCTTTAGGTTTTACCCCAGCAATGTTTTCATTAGTTTCGCTCACTCTCGAAATCAAGCATTTTACAGCAGGTTGGAGCAGCCTGTATCTCAGCACAGGAATAAGGTAGGGAAGAATTCTAAGGATCATTTTGACTGCCTCCAGAAGTTAGATCAGATGGCCAATGGAATTTGGTGCTAGGTCTTTCCCTTTAGGTTTTACCCCAACAATGTTTTCATTAGTTTCGCTCACTCTCGAAATCAAGCATTTTACAGCAGGTTGGAGCAGCCTGTATCTCAGCACAGGAATAAGGTAGGGAAGAATTCAAATACTCATTTTGACTGCCTCCAGAAGTTAGATCAGATGGCAAATTGTGTTTGGTGCTAGGCCTTTCCCTTTAGGTTTTACCCCAACAATGTTTTCATTAGTTTCGCTCACTCTCGAAATCAAGCATTTTACAGCAGGTTGGAGCAGCCTGTATCTCAGCACAGGAATAAGGTAGGGAAGAATTCAAATACTCATTTTGACTGCCTCCAGAAGTAAGATCAGATGGCAAATTGTATTTGTTGCTTGGTCTTTCCCTTTAGGTTTTACCCCAGCAATGTTTTCATTAGTTTCGCTCACTCTCGAAATCAAGCATTTTACAGCAGGTTGGAGCAGCCTGTATCTCAGCACAGGAATAAGGTAGGGAAGAATTCTAAGGATCATTTTGACTGCCTCCAGGAGTTAGATCAGATGGCAAATTGTATTTGTTGCTTGGTCTTTCCCTTTAGGTTTTACCCCAACAATGTTTTCATTAGTTTCACTCACTCTCGAAATCAAGCATTTTACAGCAGGTTGGAGCAGCCTGTATCTCAGCACAGGAATAAGGTAGGGAAGAATTCTAAGGATCATTTTGACTGCCTCCAGAAGTTAGATCAGATGGCCAATGCAATTTGGTGCTAGGTCTTTCCCTTTAGGTTTTACCCCAACAATGTTTTCATTAGTTTCGCTCACTCTCGAAATCAAGCATTTTACAGCAGGTTGGAGCAGCCTGTATCTCAGCACAGGAATAAGGTAGGGAAGAATTCAAATACTCATTTTGACTGCCTCCAGAAGTTAGATCAGATGGCCAATGCAATTTGGTGCTAAACCTCTCCCTTTAGGTTTTACCCCAACCATGTTTTCATTAGTTACGCTCACTCTTGAAATCAAGCATTTTACAGCAAGTTGGAGCAGCCTGTATCTCAGCACAGGAATAAGGTAGGGAAGAATTCAAATACTCATTTTGACTGCCTCCAGAAGTTAGATCAGATGGCAAATTGGATTTGGTGCTAGGTCTTTCCCTTTAGGTTTTACCCCAACAATGTTTTCATTAGTTTTGCTCACTCTCGAAATCAAGCATTTTACAGCAGGTTGGAGCAGCCTGTATCTCAGCACAGGAATAAGGTAGGGAAGAATTCAAATACTCATTTTGACTGCCTCCAGAAGTTAGATCAGATGGCAAATTGTATTTGGTGCTAGGTCTTTCCCTTTAGGTTTTACCCCAACAATGTTTTCATTAGTTTCGCTCACTCTCGAAATCAAGCATTTTACAGCAGGTTGGAGCAGCCTGTATCTCAGCACAGGAATAAGGTAGGGAAGAATTCAAATACTCATTTTGACTGCCTCCAGAAGTTAGATCAGATGGCCAATGCAATTTGGTGCTAAACCTCTCCCTTTAGGTTTTACCCCAACCATGTTTTCATTAGTTTCGCTCACTCTTGAAATCAAGCATTTTACAGCAGGTTGGAGCAGCCTGTATCTCAGCACAGGAATAAGGTAGGGAAGAATTCAAATACTCATTTTGACTGCCTCCAGAAGTTAGATCAGATGGCAAATTGGATTTGGTGCTAGGTCTTTCCCTTTAGGTTTTACCCCAACAATGTTTTCATTAGTTTCGCTCACTCTTGAAATCAAGCATTTTACAGCAGGTTGGAGCAGCCTGTATCTCAGCACAGGAATAAGGTAGGGAAGAATTCTAAGGATCATTTTGACTGCCTCCAGAAGTTAGATCAGATGGAAAAGTGTATTTGGTGCTAGGTCTTTCCCTTTAGGTTTTACCCCAACAATGTTTTCATTAGTTTCGCTCACTCTCGAAATCAAGCATTTTACAGCAGGTTGGAGCAGCCTGTATCTCAGCACAGGAATAAGGTAGGGAAGAATTCAAATACTCATTTTGACTGCCTCCAGAAGTTAGATCAGATGGCAAATTGGATTTGGTGCTAGGTCTTTCCCTTTAGGTTTTACCCCAACAATGTTTTCATTAGTTTCGCTCACTCTCGAAATCAAGCATTTTACAGCAGGTTGGAGCAGCCTGTATCTCAGCACAGGAATAAGGTAGGGAAGAATTCAAATACTCATTTTGACTGCCTCCAGAAGTTAGATCAGATGGCCAATGCAATTTGGTGCTAGGCCTTTCCCTTTAGGTTTTACCCCAACAATGTTTTCATTAGTTTCACTCACTCTCGAAATCAAGCATTTTACAGCAGGTTGGAGCAGCCTGTATCTCAGCACAGGAATAAGGTAGGGAAGAATTCTAAGGATCATTTTGACTGCCTCCAGAAGTTAGATCAGATGACCAATGCAATTTGGTGCTAGGCCTTTCCCTTTAGGTTTTACCCCAACAATGTTTTCATTAGTTTCGCTCACTCTCGAAATCAAGCATTTTACAGCAGGTTGGAGCAGCCTGTATCTCAGCACAGGAATAAGGTAGGGAAGAATTCAAATACTCATTTTGACTGCCTCCAGAAGTTAGATCAGATGGCCAATGCAATTTGGTGCTAGGCCTTTCCCTTCAGGTTTTACCCCAACAATGTTTTCATTAGTTTCGCTCACTCTCGAAATCAAGCATTTTACAGCAGGTTGGAGCAGCCTGTATCTCAGCACAGGAATAAGGTAGGGAAGAATTCAAATACTCATTTTGACTGCCTCCAGAAGTTAGATCAGATGGCAAATTGGATTTGGTGCTAGGTCTTTCCCTTTAGGTTTTACCCCAACAATGTTTTCATTAGTTTCGCTCACTCTCGAAATCAAGCATTTTACAGCAGGTTGGAGCAGCCTGTATCTCAGCACAGGAATAAGGTGGGGAAGAATTCAAATACTCATTTTGACTGCCTCCAGAAGTTAGATCAGATGGCCAATGCAATTTGGTGCTAGGCCTTTCCCTTTAGGTTTTACCCCAACAATGTTTTCATTAGTTTCGCTCACTCTCGAAATCAAGCATTTTACAGCAGGTTGGAGCAGCCTGTATCTCAGCACAGGAATAAGGTAGGGAAGAATTCTAAGGATCATTTTGACTGCCTCCAGAAGTTAGATCAGATGACCAATGCAATTTGGTGCTAGGCCTTTCCCTTTAGGTTTTACCCCAACAATGTTTTCATTAGTTTCGCTCACTCTCGAAATCAAGCATTTTACAGCAGGTTGGAGCAGCCTGTATCTCAGCACAGGAATAAGGTAGGGAAGAATTCAAATACTCATTTTGACTGCCTCCAGAAGTTAGATCAGATGGCCAATGCAATTTGGTGCTAGGCCTTTCCCTTCAGGTTTTACCCCAACAATGTTTTCATTAGTTTCGCTCACTCTCGAAATCAAGCATTTTACAGCAGGTTGGAGCAGCCTGTATCTCAGCACAGGAATAAGGTAGGGAAGAATTCAAATACTCATTTTGACTGCCTCCAGAAGTTAGATCAGATGGCCAATGCAATTTTAGTGCTAGGCCTTTCCGTTTAGGTTTTACCCCAACAATGTTTTCATTAGTTTCGCTCACTCTCGAAATCAAGCATTTTACAGCAGGTTGGAGCAGCCTGTATCTCAGCACAGGAATAAGGTAGGGAAGAATTCTAAGGATCATTTTGACTGCCTCCTGAAGTTAGATCAGATGGCCAACGGAATTTGGAGCTAGGCCTTTCCCTTTAGGTTTTACCCCAACAATGTTTTCATTAGTTTCGCTCACTCTCGAAACCAAGCATTTTACAGCAGGTTGGAGCAGCCTGTATCTCAGCACAGGAATAAGGTAGGGAAGAATTCAAATACTCATTTTGACTGCCTCCAGAAGTTAGATCAGATGGCAAATTGGATTTGGTGCTAGGTCTTTCCCTTTAGGTTTTACCCCAACAATGTTTTCATTAGTTTCGCTCACTCTCGAAATCAAGCATTTTACAGCAGGTTGGAGCAGCCTGTATCTCAGCACAGGAATAAGGTAGGGAAGAATTCAAATACTCATTTTGACTGCCTCCAGAAGTTAGATCAGATGGCCAATGCAATTTGGTGCTAAACCTCTCCCTTTAGGTTTTACCCCAACCATGTTTTCATTAGTTTCGCTCACTCTTGAAATCAAGCATTTTACAGCAGGTTGGAGCAGCCTGTATCTCAGCACAGGAATAAGGTAGGGAAGAATTCAAATACTCATTTTGACTGCCTCCAGAAGTTAGATCAGATGGCAAATTGGATTTGGTGCTAGGTCTTTCCCTTTAGGTTTTACCCCAACAATGTTTTCATTAGTTTCGCTCACTCTTGAAATCAAGCATTTTACAGCAGGTTGGAGCAGCCTGTATCTCAGCACAGGAATAAGGTAGGGAAGAATTCTAAGGATCATTTTGACTGCCTCCAGAAGTTAGATCAGATGGAAAAGTGTATTTGGTGCTAGGTCTCTCCCTTTAGGTTTTACCCCAACAATGTTTTCATTAGTTTCGCTCACTCTCGAAATCAAGCATTTTACAGCAGGTTGGAGCAGCCTGTATCTCAGCACAGGAATAAGGTAGGGAAGAATTCAAATACTCATTTTGACTGCCTCCAGAAGTTAGATCAGATGGCAAATTGGATTTGGTGCTAGGTCTTTCCCTTTAGGTTTTACCCCAACAATGTTTTCATTAGTTTCGCTCACTCTCGAAATCAAGCATTTTACAGCAGGTTGGAGCAGCCTGTATCTCAGCACAGGAATAAGGTAGGGAAGAATTCAAATACTCATTTTGACTGCCTCCAGAAGTTAGATCAGATGGCCAATGCAATTTGGTGCTAGGCCTTTCCCTTTAGGTTTTACCCCAACAATGTTTTCATTAGTTTCACTCACTCTCGAAATCAAGCTTTTTACAGCAGGTTGGAGCAGCCTGTATCTCAGCACAGGAATAAGGTAGGGAAGAATTCTAAGGATCATTTTGACTGCCTCCAGAAGTTAGATCAGATGACCAATGCAATTTGGTGCTAGGCCTTTCCCTTTAGGTTTTACCCCAACAATGTTTTCATTAGTTTCGCTCACTCTCGAAATCAAGCATTTTACAGCAGGTTGGAGCAGCCTGTATCTCAGCACAGGAATAAGGTAGGGAAGAATTCAAATACTCATTTTGACTGCCTCCAGAAGTTAGATCAGATGGCCAATGCAATTTGGTGCTAGGCCTTTCCCTTCAGGTTTTGCCCCAACAATGTTTTCATTAGTTTCGCTCACTCTCGAAATCAAGCATTTTACAGCAGGTTGGAGCAGCCTGTATCTCAGCACAGGAATAAGGTAGGGAAGAATTCAAATACTCATTTTGACTGCCTCCAGAAGTTAGATCAGATGGCAAATTGGATTTGGTGCTAGGTCTTTCCCTTTAGGTTTTACCCCAACAATGTTTTCATTAGTTTCGCTCACTCTCGAAATCAAGCATTTTACAGCAGGTTGGAGCAGCCTGTATCTCAGCACAGGAATAAGGTAGGGAAGAATTCAAATACTCATTTTGACTGCCTCCAGAAGTTAGATCAGATGGCCAATGCAATTTGGTGCTAGGCCTTTCCCTTTAGGTTTTACCCCAACAATGTTTTCATTAGTTTCGCTCACTCTCGAAATCAAGCATTTTACAGCAGGTTGGAGCAGCCTGTATCTCAGCACAGGAATAAGGTAGGGAAGAATTCTAAGGATCATTTTGACTGCCTCCAGAAGTTAGATCAGATGACCAATGCAATTTGGTGCTAGGCCTTTCCCTTTAGGTTTTACCCCAACAATGTTTTCATTAGTTTCGCTCACTCTCGAAATCAAGCATTTTACAGCAGGTTGGAGCAGCCTGTATCTCAGCACAGGAATAAGGTAGGGAAGAATTCAAATACTCATTTTGACTGCCTCCAGAAGTTAGATCAGATGGCCAATGCAATTTGGTGCTAGGCCTTTCCCTTCAGGTTTTACCCCAACAATGTTTTCATTAGTTTCGCTCACTCTCGAAATCAAGCATTTTACAGCAGGTTGGAGCAGCCTGTATCTCAGCACAGGAATAAGGTAGGGAAGAATTCAAATACTCATTTTGACTGCCTCCAGAAGTTAGATCAGATGACCAATGCAATTTGGTGCTAGGCCTTTCCCTTTAGGTTTTACCCCAACAATGTTTTCATTAGTTTCGCTCACTCTCGAAATCAAGCATTTTACAGCAGGTTGGAGCAGCCTGTATCTCAGCACAGGAATAAGGTAGGGAAGAATTCAAATACTCATTTTGACTGCCTCCAGAAGTTAGATCAGATGGCCAATGCAATTTGGTGCTAGGCCTTTCCCTTCAGGTTTTACCCCAACAATGTTTTCATTAGTTTCGCTCACTCTCGAAATCAAGCATTTTACAGCAGGTTGGAGCAGCCTGTATCTCAGCACAGGAATAAGGTAGGGAAGAATTCAAATACTCATTTTGACTGCCTCCAGAAGTTAGATCAGATGGCCAATGCAATTTTAGTGCTAGGCCTTTCCGTTTAGGTTTTACCCCAACAATGTTTTCATTAGTTTCGCTCACTCTCGAAATCAAGCATTTTACAGCAGGTTGGAGCAGCCTGTATCTCAGCACAGGAATAAGGTAGGGAAGAATTCTAAGGATCATTTTGACTGCCTCCTGAAGTTAGATCAGATGGCCAACGGAATTTGGAGCTAGGCCTTTCCCTTTAGGTTTTACCCCAACAATGTTTTCATTAGTTTCGCTCACTCTCGAAACCAAGCATTTTACAGCAGGTTGGAGCAGCCTGTATCTCAGCACAGGAATAAGGTAGGGAAGAATTCAAATACTCATTTTGACTGCCTCCAGAAGTTAGATCAGATGGCAAATTGTATTTGGTGCTAGGTCTTTCCCTTTAGGTTTTACCCCAACAATGTTTTCATTAGTTTCGCTCACTCTCGAAATCAAGCATTTTACAGCAGGTTGGAGCAGCCTGTATCTCAGCACAGGAATAAGGTAGGGAAGAATTCTAAGGATCATTTTGACTGCCTCCAGAAGTTAGATCAGATGGCCAATGCAATTTGGTGCTAGGTCTTTCCCTTTAGGTTTTACCCCAACAATGTTTTCATTAGTTTCGCTCACTCTCGAAATCAAGCATTTTACAGCAGGTTGGAGCAGCCTGTATCTCAGCACAGGAATAAGGTAGGGAAGAATTCAAATACTCATTTTGACTGCCTCCAGAAGTTAGATCAGATGGCCAATGCAATTTGGTGCTAGGCCTTTCCCTTTAGGTTTTACCCCAACAATGTTTTCATTAGTTTCGCTCACTCTCGAAATCAAGCATTTTACAGCAGGTTGGAGCAGCCTGTATCTCAGCACAGGAATAAGGTAGGGAAGAATTCTAAGGATCATTTTGACTGCCTCCAGAAGTTAGATCAGATGGCAAATTGGATTTGGTGCTAGGTCTTTCCCTTTAGGTTTTACCCCAACAATGTTTTCATTAGTTTCGCTCACTCTCGAAATCAAGCATTTTACAGAAGGTTGGAGCAGCCTGTATCTCAGCACAGGAATAAGGTAGGGAAGAATTCAAATACTCATTTTGACTGCCTCCAGAAGTTAGATCAGATGGCAAATTGTATTTGGTGCTAGGTCTTTCCCTTTAGGTTTTACCCCAACAATGTTTTCATTAGTTTCGATCACTCTTGAAATCAAGCATTTTACAGCAGGTTGGAGCAGCCTGTATCTCAGCACAGGAATAAGGTAGGGAAGAATTCAAATACTCATTTTGACTGCCTCCAGAAGTTAGATCAGATGGCCAATGGAATTTGGTGCTAGGTCTTTCCCTTTAGGTTTTACCCCAGCAATGTTTTCATTAGTTTCGCTCACTCTCGAAATCAAGCATTTTACAGCAGGTTGGAGCAGCCTGTATCTCAGCACAGGAATAAGGTAGGGAAGAATTCAAATACTCATTTTGACTGCCTCCAGAAGTTAGATCAGATGGCAAATTGTATTTGGTGCTAGGTCTTTCCCTTTAGGTTTTACCCCAACAATGTTTTCATTAGTTTTGCTCACTCTCGAAATCAAGCATTTTACAGCAGGTTGGAGCAGCCTGTATCTCAGCACAGGAATAAGGTAGGGAAGAATTCAAATACTCAATTTGACTGCCTCCAGAAGTTAGATCAGATGGCAAATTGTATTTGGTGCTAGGTCTTTCCCTTTAGGTTTTACCCCAACAATGTTTTCATTAGTTTCGCTCACTCTCGAAATCAAGCATTTTACAGCAGGTTGGAGCAGCCTGTATCTCAGCACAGGAATAATGTAGGGAAGAATTCAAATACTCATTTTGACTGCCTCCAGAAGTTAGATCAGATGGCCAATGCAATTTGGTGCTAAACCTCTCCCTTTAGGTTTTACCCCAACCATGTTTTCATTAGTTACGCTCACTCTTGAAATCAAGCATTTTACAGCAAGTTGGAGCAGCCTGTATCTCAGCACAGGAATAAGGTAGGGAAGAATTCAAATACTCATTTTGACTGCCTCCAGAAGTTAGATCAGATGGCAAATTGGATTTGGTGCTAGGTCTTTCCCTTTAGGTTTTACCCCAACAATGTTTTCATTAGTTTTGCTCACTCTCGAAATCAAGCATTTTACAGCAGGTTGGAGCAGCCTGTATCTCAGCACAGGAATAAGGTAGGGAAGAATTCTAAGGCTCATTTTGACTGCCTCCAGAAGTTAGATCAGATGGCAAATTGGATTTGGTGCTAGGTCTTTCCCTTTAGGTTTTACCCCAACAATGTTTTCATTAGTTTCGCTCACTCTCGAAATCAAGCATTTTACAGCAGGTTGGAGCAGCCTGTATCTCAGCACAGGAATAAGGTAGGGAAGAATTCAAATACTAATTTTGACTGCCTCCAGAAGTTAGATCAGATGGCCAATGCAATTTGGTGCTAAACCTCTCCCTTTAGGTTTTACCCCAACCATGTTTTCATTAGTTTCGCTCACTCTTGAAATCAAGCATTTTACAGCAGGTTGGAGCAGCCTGTATCTCAGCACAGGAATAAGGTAGGGAAGAATTCAAATACTCATTTTGACTGCCTCCAGAAGTTAGATCAGATGGCAAATTGGATTTGGTGCTAGGTCTTTCCCTTTAGGTTTTACCCCAACAATGTTTTCATTAGTTTCGCTCACTCTCGAAATCAAGCATTTTACAGCAGGTTGGAGCAGCCTGTATCTCAGCACAGGAATAAGGTAGGGAAGAATTCTAAGGATCATTTTGACTGCCTCCAGAAGTTAGATCAGATGGAAAAGTGTATTTGGTGCTAGGTCTCTCCCTTTAGGTTTTACCCCAACAATGTTTTCATTAGTTTCGCTCACTCTCGAAATCAAGCATTTTACAGCAGGTTGGAGCAGCCTGTATCTCAGCACAGGAATAAGGTAGGGAAGAATTCAAATACTCATTTTGACTGCCTCCAGAAGTTAGATCAGATGGCAAATTGGATTTGGTGCTAGGTCTTTCCCTTTAGGTTTTACCCCAACAATGTTTTCATTAGTTTCGCTCACTCTCGAAATCAAGCATTTTACAGCAGGTTGGAGCAGCCTGTATCTCAGCACAGGAATAAGGTAGGGAAGAATTCAAATACTCATTTTGACTGCCTCCAGAAGTTAGATCAGATGGCAAATGCAATTTGGTGCTAGGCCTTTCCCTTTAGGTTTTACCCCAACAATGTTTTCATTAGTTTCACTCACTCTCGAAATCAAGCATTTTACAGCAGGTTGGAGCAGCCTGTATCTCAGCACAGGAATAAGGTAGGGAAGAATTCAAATACTCATTTTGACTGCCTCCAGAAGTTAGATCAGATGGCCAATGCAATTTGGTGCTAGGCCTTTCCCTTTAGGTTTTACCCCAACAATGTTTTCATTAGTTTCGCTCACTCTCGAAATCAAGCATTTTACAGCAGGTTGGAGCAGCCTGTATCTCAGCACAGGAATAAGGTAGGGAAGAATTCAAATACTCATTTTGACTGCCTCCAGAAGTTAGATCAGATGGCCAATGCAATTTGGTGCTAGGCCTTTCCCTTTAGGTTTTACCCCAACAATGTTTTCATTAGTTTCGCTCACTCTCGAAATCAAGCATTTTACAGCAGGTTGGAGCAGCCTGTATCTCAGCACAGGAATAAGGTAGGGAAGAATTCAAATACTCATTTTGACTGCCTCCAGAAGTTAGATCAGATGGCCAATGCAATTTGGTGCTAGGCCTTTCCCTTCAGGTTTTACCCCAACAATGTTTTCATTAGTTTCGCTCACTCTCGAAATCAAGCATTTTACAGCAGGTTGGAGCAGCCTGTATCTCAGCACAGGAATAAGGTAGGGAAGAATTCAAATACTCATTTTGACTGCCTCCAGAAGTTAGATCAGATGGCCAATGCAATTTTAGTGCTAGGCCTTTCCCTTTAGGTTTTACCCCAACAATGTTTTCATTAGTTTCGCTCACTCTCGAAATCAAGCATTTTACAGCAGGTTGGAGCAGCCTGTATCTCAGCACAGGAATAAGGTAGGGAAGAATTCAAATACTCATTTTGACTGCCTCCAGAAGTTAGATCAGATGGCCAATGCAATTTGGTGCTAGGCCTTTCCCTTTAGGTTTTACCCCAACAATGTTTTCATTAGTTTCGCTCACTCTCGAAATCAAGCATTTTACAGCAGGTTGGAGCAGCCTGTATCTCAGCACAGGAATAAGGTAGGGAAGAATTCTAAGGATCATTTTGACTGCCTCCAGAAGTTAGATCAGATGGCAAATTGGATTTGGTGCTAGGTCTTTCCCTTTAGGTTTTACCCCAACAATGTTTTCATTAGTTTCGCTCACTCTCGAAATCAAGCATTTTACAGCAGGTTGGAGCAGCCTGTATCTCAGCACAGGAATAAGGTAGGGAAGAATTCTAAGGATCATTTTGACTGCCTCCAGAAGTTAGATCAGATGGCCGACGGAATTTGGTGCTAGGCCTTTCCCTTTAGGTTTTACCCCAACAATGTTTTCATTAGTTTCGCTCACTCTCGAAATCAAGCATTTTACAGCAGGCTGGATCAGCCTGTATCTCAGCACAGGAATAAGGTAGGGAAGAATACTAAGGATCATTTTGACTGCCTCCAGAAGTTAGATCAGATGGCAAATTGTATTTGGTGCTAGGTCTTTCCCTTTAGGTTTTACCCCAACAATGTTTTCATTAGTTTCGCTCACTCTCGAAATCAAGCATTTTACAGCAGGTTGGAGCAGCCTGTATCTCAGCACAGGAATAAGGTAGGGAAGAATTCAAATACTCATTTTGACTGCCTCCAGAAGTTAGATCAGATGGCAAATTGTATTTGGTGCTAGGCCTTTCCCTTTAGGTTTTACCCCAACAATGTTTTCATTAGTTTCGATCACTCTCGAAATCAAGCATTTTACAGCAGGTTGGAGCAGCCTGTATCTCAGCACAGGAATAAGGTAGGGAAGAATTCAAATACTCATTTTGACTGCCTCCAGAAGTTAGATCAGATAGCCAATGCAATTTGGTGCTAAACCTTTCCCTTTAGGTTTTACCCCAACCATGTTTTCATTAGTTTCGCTCACTCTCGAAATCAAGCATTTTACAGCAGGTTGGAGCAGCCTGTATCTCAGCACAGGAATAAGGTAGGGAAGAATTCAAATACTCATTTTGACTGCCTCCAGAAGTTAGATCAGATGGCAAATTGGATTTGGTGCTAGGTCTTTCCCTTTAGGTTTTACCCCAACAATGTTTTCATTAGTTTCGCTCACTCTCGAAATCAAGCATTTTACAGCAGGTTGGAGCAGCCTGTATCTCAGCACAGGAATAAGGTAGGGAAGAATTCAAATACTCATTTTGACTGCCTCCAGAAGTTAGATCAGATGGCAAATTGTATTTGGTGCTAGGTCTTTCCCTTTAGGTTTTACCCCAACAATGTTTTCATTAGTTTCGCTCACTCTCGAAATCAAGCATTTTACAGCAGGTTGGAGCAGCCTGTATCTCAGCACAGGAATAAGGTAGGGAAGAATTCAAATACTCATTTTGACTGCCTCCAGAAGTTAGATCAGATGGCCAATGCAATTTGGTGCTAAACCTCTCCCTTTAGGTTTTACCCCAACCATGTTTTCATTAGTTTCGCTCACTCTTGAAATCAAGCATTTTACAGCAGGTTGGAGCAGCCTGTATCTCAGCACAGGAATAAGGTAGGGAAGAATTCAAATACTCATTTTGACTGCCTCCAGAAGTTAGATCAGATGGCAAATTGGATTTGGTGCTAGGTCTTTCCCTTTAGGTTTTACCCCAACAATGTTTTCATTAGTTTCGCTCACTCTCGAAATCAAGCATTTTACAGCAGGTTGGAGCAGCCTGTATCTCAGCACAGGAATAAGGTAGGGAAGAATTCTAAGGATCATTTTGACTGCCTCCAGAAGTTAGATCAGATGGCAAAGTGTATTTGGTGCTAGGTCTCTCCCTTTAGGTTTTACCCCAACAATGTTTTCATTAGTTTCGCTCACTCTCGAAATCAAGCATTTTACAGCAGGTTGGAGCAGCCTGTATCTCAGCACAGGAATAAGGTAGGGAAGAATTCAAATACTCATTTTGACTGCCTCCAGAAGTTAGATCAGATGGCAAATTGGATTTGGTGCTAGGTCTTTCCCTTTAGGTTTTACCCCAACAATGTTTTCATTAGTTTCGCTCACTCTCGAAATCAAGCATTTTACAGCAGGTTGGCGCAGCCTGTATCTCAGCACAGGAATAAGGTAGGGAAGAATTCAAATACTCATTTTGACTGCCTCCAGAAGTTAGATCAGATGGCAAATGCAATTTGGTGCTAGGCCTTTCCCTTTAGGTTTTACCCCAACAATGTTTTCATTAGTTTCGCTCACTCTCGAAATCAAGCATTTTACAGCAGGTTGGAGCAGCCTGTATCTCAGCACAGGAATAAGGTAGGGAAGAATTCTAAGGATCATTTTGACTGCCTCCAGAAGTTAGATCAGATGGCCAATGCAATTTGGTGCTAGGCCTTTCCCTTTAGGTTTTACCCCAACAATGTTTTCATTAGTTTCGCTCACTCTCGAAATCAAGCATTTTACAGCAGGTTGGAGCAGCCTGTATCTCAGCACAGGAATAAGGTAGGGAAGAATTCAAATACTCATTTTGACTGCCTCCAGAAGTTAGATCAGATGGCCAATGCAATTTGGTGCTAGGCCTTTCCCTTTAGGTTTTACCCCAACAATGTTTTCATTAGTTTCGCTCACTCTCGAAATCAAGCATTTTACAGCAGGTTGGAGCAGCCTGTATCTCAGCACAGGAATAAGGTAGGGAAGAATTCTAAGGATCATTTTGACTGCCTCCTGAAGTTAGATCAGATGGCCAACGGAATTTGGTGCTAGGCCTTTCCCTTTAGGTTTTACCCCAACAATGTTTTCATTAGTTTCGCTCACTCTCGAAATCAAGCATTTTACAGCAGGTTGGAGCAGCCTGTATCTCAGCACAGGAATAAGGTAGGGAAGAATTCAAATACTCATTTTGACTGCCTCCAGAAGTTAGATCAGATGGCAAATTGGATTTGGTGCTAGGTCTTTCCCTTTAGGTTTTACCCCAACAATGTTTTCATTAGTTTCGCTCACTCTCGAAATCAAGCATTTTACAGCAGGTTGGAGCAGCCTGTATCTCAGCACAGGAATAAGGTAGGGAAGAATTCAAATACTCATTTTGACTGCCTCCAGAAGTTAAATCAGATGGCAAATTGTATTTGGTGCTAGGTCTTTCCCTTTAGGTTTTACCCCAACAATGTTTTCATTAGTTTCGCTCACTCTCGAAATCAAGCATTTTACAGCAGGTTGGAGCAGCCTGTATCTCAGCACAGGAATAAGGTAGGGAAGAATTCAAATACTCATTTTGACTGCCTCCAGAAGTTAGATCAGATGGCCAATGCAATTTGGTGCTAGGCCTTTCCCTTCAGGTTTTACCCCAACAATGTTTTCATTAGTTTCGCTCACTCTCGAAATCAAGCATTTTACAGCAGGTTGGAGCAGCCTGTATCTCAGCACAGGAATAAGGTAGGGAAGAATTCAAATACTCATTTTGACTGCCTCCAGAAGTTAGATCAGATGGCCAATGCAATTTTAGTGCTAGGCCTTTCCCTTTAGGTTTTACCCCAACCATGTTTTCATTAGTTTCGCTCACTCTCGAAATCAAGCATTTTACAGCAGGTTGGAGCAGCCTGTATCTCAGCGCAGGAATAAGGCAGGGAAGAATTCTAAGGATCATTTTGACTGCCTCCTGAAGTTAGATCAGATGGCCAACGGAATTTGGAGCTAGGCCTTTCCCTTTAGGTTTTACCCCAACAATGTTTTCATTAGTTTCGCTCACTCTCGAAATCAAGCATTTTACAGCAGGTTGGAGCAGC
Source organism: Melanerpes formicivorus (assembly GCF_026170545.1). Taxonomy (NCBI): domain Eukaryota; kingdom Metazoa; phylum Chordata; class Aves; order Piciformes; family Picidae; genus Melanerpes; species Melanerpes formicivorus. The sequence continues at coordinate 39,639 of NW_027142731.1, forward strand.
CTGTATCTCAGCACAGGAATAAGGTAGGGAAGAATTCAAATACTCATTTTGACTGCCTCCAGAAGTTAGATCAGATGGCAAATTGTATTTGGTGCTAGGTCTTTCCCTTTAGGTTTTACCCCAACAATGTTTTCATTAGTTTCGCTCACTCTCGAAATCAAGCATTTTACAGCAGGTTGGAGCAGCCTGTATCTCAGCACAGGAATAAGGTAGGGAAGAATTCTAAGGATCATTTTGACTGCCTCCAGAAGTTAGATCAGATGGCCAATGCAATTTGGTGCTAGGCCTTTCCCTTTAGGTTTTACCCCAAGAATGTTTTCATTAGTTTCGCTCACTCTCGAAATCAAGCATTTTACAGCAGGTTGGAGCAGCCTGTATCTCAGCACAGGAATAAGGTAGGGAAGAATTCAAATACTCATTTTGACTGCCTCCAGAAGTTAGATCAGATGGCCAATGCAATTTGGTGCTAGGCCTTTCCCTTTAGGTTTTACCCCAACAATGTTTTCATTAGTTTCGCTCACTCTCGAAATCAAGCATTTTACAGCAGGTTGGAGCAGCCTGTATCTCAGCACAGGAATAAGGTAGGGAAGAATTCTAAGGATCATTTTGACTGCCTCCTGAAGTTAGATCAGATGGCCAACGGAATTTGGTGCTAGGCCTTTCCCTTTAGGTTTTACCCCAACAATGTTTTCATTAGTTTCGCTCACTCTCGAAATCAAGCATTTTACAGCAGGTTGGAGCAGCCTGTATCTCAGCACAGGAATAAGGTAGGGAAGAGTTCAAATACTCATTTTGACTGCCTCCAGAAGTTAGATCAGATGGCAAATTGGATTTGGTGCTAGGTCTTTCCCTTTAGGTTTTACCCCAACAATGTTTTCATTAGTTTCGCTCACTCTCGAAATCAAGCATTTTACAGCAGGTTGGAGCAGCCTGTATCTCAGCACAGGAATAAGGTAGGGAAGAATTCAAATACTCATTTTGACTGCCTCCAGAAGTTAGATCAGATGGCAAATTGTATTTGGTGCTAGGTCTTTCCCTTTAGGTTTTACCCCAACAATGTTTTCATTAGTTTCGCTCACTCTCGAAATCAAGCATTTTACAGCAGGTTGGAGCAGCCTGTATCTCAGCACAGGAATAAGGTAGGGAAGAATTCAAATACTCATTTTGACTGCCTCCAGAAGTTAGATCAGATGGCCAATGCAATTTGGTGCTAGGCCTTTCCCTTCAGGTTTTACCCCAACAATGTTTTCATTAGTTTCGCTCACTCTCGAAATCAAGCATTTTACAGCAGGTTGGAGCAGCCTGTATCTCAGCACAGGAATAAGGTAGGGAAGAATTCAAATACTCATTTTGACTGCCTCCAGAAGTTAGATCAGATGGCCAATGCAATTTTAGTGCTAGGCCTTTCCCTTTAGGTTTTACCCCAACCATGTTTTCATTAGTTTCGCTCACTCTCGAAATCAAGCATTTTACAGCAGGTTGGAGCAGCCTGTATCTCAGCGCAGGAATAAGGCAGGGAAGAATTCTAAGGATCATTTTGACTGCCTCCTGAAGTTAGATCAGATGGCCAACGGAATTTGGAGCTAGGCCTTTCCCTTTAGGTTTTACCCCAACAATGTTTTCATTAGTTTCGCTCACTCTCGAAACCAAGCATTTTACAGCAGGTTGGAGCAGCCTGTATCTCAGCACAGGAATAAGGTAGGGAAGAATTCTAAGGATCATTTTGACTGCCTCCAGAAGTTAGATCAGATGGCAAATTGTATTTGGTGCTAGGTCTTTCCCTTTAGGTTTTACCCCAACAATGTTTTCATTAGTTTCGCTCACTCTCGAAATCAAGCATTTTACAGCAGGTTGGAGCAGCCTGTATCTCAGCACAGGAATAAGGTAGGGAAGAATTCTAAGGATCATTTTGACTGCCTCCTGAAGTTAGATCAGATGGCCAATGCAATTTGGTGCAAGGCCTTTCCCTTTAGGTTTTACCCCAACAATGTTTTCATTAGTTTCGCTCACTCTCGAAATCAAGCATTTTACAGCAGGTTGGAGCAGCCTGTATCTCAGCACAGGAATAAGGTAGGGAAGAATTCAAATACTCATTTTGACTGCCTCCAGAAGTTAGATCAGATGGCCAATGCAATTTGGTGCTAGGCCTTTCCCTTTAGGTTTTACCCCAACAATGTTTTCATTAGTTTCGCTCACTCTCGAAATCAAGCATTTTACAGCAGGTTGGAGCAGCCTGTATCTCAGCACAGGAATAAGGTAGGGAAGAATTCTAAGGATCATTTTGACTGCCTCCTGAAGTTAGATCAGATGGCCAACGGAATTTGGTGCTAGGTCTTTCCCTTTAGGTTTTACCCCAACAATGTTTTCATTAGTTTCGCTCACTCTCGAAATCAAGCATTTTACAGTGGTTGGAGCAGCCTGTATCTCAGCACAGGAATAAGGTAGGGAAGAATTCAAATACTCATTTTGACTGCCTCCAGAAGTTAGATCAGATGGCAAATTGGATTTGGTGCTAGGTCTTTCCCTTTAGGTTTTACCCCAACAATGTTTTCATTAGTTTCGATCACTCTTGAAATCAAGCATTTTACAGCAGGTTGGAGCAGCCTGTATCTCAGCACAGGAATAAGGTAGGGAAGAATTCTAAGGATCATTTTGACTGCCTCCAGAAGTTAGATCAGATGGCAAATTGTATTTGGTGCTAGGTCTTTCCCTTTAGGTTTTACCCCAACAATGTTTTCATTAGTTTCGCTCACTCTCGAAATCAAGCATTTTACAGCAGGTTGGAGCTGCCTGTATCTCAGCACAGGAATAAGGTAGGGAAGAATTCAAATACTCATTTTGACTGCCTCCAGAAGTTAGATCAGATGGCAAATTGTATTTGGTGCTAGGTCTTTCCCTTTAGGTTTTACCCCAACCATGTTTTCATTAGTTTCGCTCACTCTCGAAATCAAGCATTTTACAGCAGGTTGGAGCAGCCTGTATCTCAGCACAGGAATAAGGTAGGGAAGAATTCAAATACTCATTTTGACTGCCTCCAGAAGTTAGATCAGATGGCAAATTGTATTTGGTGCTAGGTCTTTCCCTTTAGGTTTTACCCCAACAATGTTTTCATTAGTTTCGCTCACTCTCGAAATCAAGCATTTTACAGCAGGTTGGAGCAGCCTGTATCTCAGCACAGGAATAAGGTAGGGAAGAATTCTAAGGATCATTTTGACTGCCTCCAGAAGTTAGATCAGATGGCCAATGCAATTTGGTGCTAGGTCTTTCCCTTTAGGTTTTACCCCAACAATGTTTTCATTAGTTTCGCTCACTCTCGAAATCAAGCATTTTACAGCAGGTTGGAGCAGCCTGTATCTCAGCACAGGAATAAGGTAGGGAAGAATTCAAATACTCATTTTGACTGCCTCCAGAAGTTAGATCAGATGGCCAATGCAATTTGGTGCTAGGCCTTTCCCTTTAGGTTTTACCCCAACAATGTTTTCATTAGTTTCGCTCACTCTCGAAATCAAGCATTTTACAGCAGGTTGGAGCAGCCTGTATCTCAGCACAGGAATAAGGTAGGGAAGAATTCTAAGGATCATTTTGACTGCCTCCAGAAGTTAGATCAGATGGCAAATTGGATTTGGTGCTAGGTCTTTCCCTTTAGGTTTTACCCCAACAATGTTTTCATTAGTTTCGCTCACTCTCGAAATCAAGCATTTTACAGCAGGTTGGAGCAGCCTGTATCTCAGCACAGGAATAAGGTAGGGAAGAATTCTAAGGATCATTTTGACTGCCTCCAGAAGTTAGATCAGATGGCCGACGGAATTTGGTGCTAGGCCTTTCCCTTTAGGTTTTACCCCAACAATGTTTTCATTAGTTTCGATCACTCTCGAAATCAAGCATTTTACAGCAGGTTGGAGCAGCCTGTATCTCAGCACAGGAATAAGGTAGGGAAGAATTCAAATACTCATTTTGACTGCCTCCAGAAGTTAGATCAGATAGCCAATGCAATTTGGTGCTAAACCTTTCCCTTTAGGTTTTACCCCAACCATGTTTTCATTAGTTTCGCTCACTCTCGAAATCAAGCATTTTACAGCAGGTTGGAGCAGCCTGTATCTCAGCACAGGAATAAGGTAGGGAAGAATTCAAATACTCATTTTGACTGCCTCCAGAAGTTAGATCAGATGGCAAATTGGATTTGGTGCTAGGTCTTTCCCTTTAGGTTTTACCCCAACAATGTTTTCATTAGTTTCGCTCACTCTCGAAATCAAGCATTTTACAGCAGGTTGGAGCAGCCTGTATCTCAGCACAGGAATAAGGTAGGGAAGAATTCAAATACTCATTTTGACTGCCTCCAGAAGTTAGATCAGATGGCAAATTGTATTTGGTGCTAGGTCTTTCCCTTTAGGTTTTACCCCAACAATGTTTTCATTAGTTTCGCTCACTCTCGAAATCAAGCATTTTACAGCAGGTTGGAGCAGCCTGTATCTCAGCACAGGAATAAGGTAGGGAAGAATTCAAATACTCATTTTGACTGCCTCCAGAAGTTAGATCAGATGGCCAATGCAATTTTTTGCTAAACCTCTCCCTTTAGGTTTTACCCCAACCATGTTTTCATTAGTTTCGCTCACTCTTGAAATCAAGCATTTTACAGCAGGTTGGAGCAGCCTGTATCTCAGCACAGGAATAAGGTAGGGAAGAATTCAAATACTCATTTTGACTGCCTCCAGAAGTTAGATCAGATGGCAAATTGGATTTGGTGCTAGGTCTTTCCCTTTAGGTTTTACCCCAACAATGTTTTCATTAGTTTCGCTCACTCTCGAAATCAAGCATTTTACAGCAGGTTGGAGCAGCCTGTATCTCAGCACAGGAATAAGGTAGGGAAGAATTCTAAGGATCATTTTGACTGCCTCCAGAAGTTAGATCAGATGGCAAAGTGTATTTGGTGCTAGGTCTCTCCCTTTAGGTTTTACCCCAACAATGTTTTCATTAGTTTCGCTCACTCTCGAAATCAAGCATTTTACAGCAGGTTGGAGCAGCCTGTATCTCAGCACAGGAATAAGGTAGGGAAGAATTCAAATACTCATTTTGACTGCCTCCAGAAGTTAGATCAGATGGCAAATTGGATTTGGTGCTAGGTCTTTCCCTTTAGGTTTTACCCCAACAATGTTTTCATTAGTTTCGCTCACTCTCGAAATCAAGCATTTTACAGCAGGTTGGCGCAGCCTGTATCTCAGCACAGGAATAAGGTAGGGAAGAATTCAAATACTCATTTTGACTGCCTCCAGAAGTTAGATCAGATGGCAAATGCAATTTGGTGCTAGGCCTTTCCCTTTAGGTTTTACCCCAACAATGTTTTCATTAGTTTCGCTCACTCTCGAAATCAAGCATTTTACAGCAGGTTGGAGCAGCCTGTATCTCAGCACAGGAATAAGGTAGGGAAGAATTCTAAGGATCATTTTGACTGCCTCCAGAAGTTAGATCAGATGGCCAATGCAATTTGGTGCTAGGCCTTTCCCTTTAGGTTTTACCCCAACAATGTTTTCATTAGTTTCGCTCACTCTCGAAATCAAGCATTTTACAGCAGGTTGGAGCAGCCTGTATCTCAGCACAGGAATAAGGTAGGGAAGAATTCAAATACTCATTTTGACTGCCTCCAGAAGTTAGATCAGATGGCCAATGCAATTTGGTGCTAGGCCTTTCCCTTTAGGTTTTACCCCAACAATGTTTTCATTAGTTTCGCTCACTCTCGAAATCAAGCATTTTACAGCAGGTTGGAGCAGCCTGTATCTCAGCACAGGAATAAGGTAGGGAAGAATTCTAAGGATCATTTTGACTGCCTCCTGAAGTTAGATCAGATGGCCAACGGAATTTGGTGCTAGGCCTTTCCCTTTAGGTTTTACCCCAACAATGTTTTCATTAGTTTCGCTCACTCTCGAAATCAAGCATTTTACAGCAGGTTGGAGCAGCCTGTATCTCAGCACAGGAATAAGGTAGGGAAGAATTCAAATACTCATTTTGACTGCCTCCAGAAGTTAGATCAGATGGCAAATTGGATTTGGTGCTAGGTCTTTCCCTTTAGGTTTTACCCCAACAATGTTTTCATTAGTTTCGCTCACTCTCGAAATCAAGCATTTTACAGCAGGTTGGAGCAGCCTGTATCTCAGCACAGGAATAAGGTAGGGAAGAATTCAAATACTCATTTTGACTGCCTCCAGAAGTTAAATCAGATGGCAAATTGTATTTGGTGCTAGGTCTTTCCCTTTAGGTTTTACCCCAACAATGTTTTCATTAGTTTCGCTCACTCTCGAAATCAAGCATTTTACAGCAGGTTGGAGCAGCCTGTATCTCAGCACAGGAATAAGGTAGGGAAGAATTCAAATACTCATTTTGACTGCCTCCAGAAGTTAGATCAGATGGCCAATGCAATTTGGTGCTAGGCCTTTCCCTTCAGGTTTTACCCCAACAATGTTTTCATTAGTTTCGCTCACTCTCGAAATCAAGCATTTTACAGCAGGTTGGAGCAGCCTGTATCTCAGCACAGGAATAAGGTAGGGAAGAATTCAAATACTCATTTTGACTGCCTCCAGAAGTTAGATCAGATGGCCAATGCAATTTTAGTGCTAGGCCTTTCCCTTTAGGTTTTACCCCAACCATGTTTTCATTAGTTTCGCTCACTCTCGAAATCAAGCATTTTACAGCAGGTTGGAGCAGCCTGTATCTCAGCGCAGGAATAAGGCAGGGAAGAATTCTAAGGATCATTTTGACTGCCTCCTGAAGTTAGATCAGATGGCCAACGGAATTTGGAGCTAGGCCTTTCCCTTTAGGTTTTACCCCAACAATGTTTTCATTAGTTTCGCTCACTCTCGAAATCAAGCATTTTACAGCAGGTTGGAGCAGCCTGTATCTCAGCACAGGAATAAGGTAGGGAAGAATTCAAATACTCATTTTGACTGCCTCCAGAAGTTAGATCAGATGGCAAATTGTATTTGGTGCTAGGTCTTTCCCTTTAGGTTTTACCCCAACAATGTTTTCATTAGTTTCGCTCACTCTCGAAATCAAGCATTTTACAGCAGGTTGGAGCAGCCTGTATCTCAGCACAGGAATAAGGTAGGGAAGAATTCTAAGGATCATTTTGACTGCCTCCAGAAGTTAGATCAGATGGCCAATGCAATTTGGTGCTAGGCCTTTCCCTTTAGGTTTTACCCCAAGAATGTTTTCATTAGTTTCGCTCACTCTCGAAATCAAGCATTTTACAGCAGGTTGGAGCAGCCTGTATCTCAGCACAGGAATAAGGTAGGGAAGAATTCAAATACTCATTTTGACTGCCTCCAGAAGTTAGATCAGATGGCCAATGCAATTTGGTGCTAGGCCTTTCCCTTTAGGTTTTACCCCAACAATGTTTTCATTAGTTTCGCTCACTCTCGAAATCAAGCATTTTACAGCAGGTTGGAGCAGCCTGTATCTCAGCACAGGAATAAGGTAGGGAAGAATTCTAAGGATCATTTTGACTGCCTCCTGAAGTTAGATCAGATGGCCAACGGAATTTGGTGCTAGGCCTTTCCCTTTAGGTTTTACCCCAACAATGTTTTCATTAGTTTCGCTCACTCTCGAAATCAAGCATTTTACAGCAGGTTGGAGCAGCCTGTATCTCAGCACAGGAATAAGGTAGGGAAGAATTCAAATACTCATTTTGACTGCCTCCAGAAGTTAGATCAGATGGCAAATTGGATTTGGTGCTAGGTCTTTCCCTTTAGGTTTTACCCCAACAATGTTTTCATTAGTTTCGCTCACTCTCGAAATCAAGCATTTTACAGCAGGTTGGAGCAGCCTGTATCTCAGCACAGGAATAAGGTAGGGAAGAATTCAAATACTCATTTTGACTGCCTCCAGAAGTTAGATCAGATGGCAAATTGTATTTGGTGCTAGGTCTTTCCCTTTAGGTTTTACCCCAACAATGTTTTCATTAGTTTCGCTCACTCTCGAAATCAAGCATTTTACAGCAGGTTGGAGCAGCCTGTATCTCAGCACAGGAATAAGGTAGGGAAGAATTCAAATACTCATTTTGACTGCCTCCAGAAGTTAGATCAGATGGCCAATGCAATTTGGTGCTAGGCCTTTCCCTTCAGGTTTTACCCCAACAATGTTTTCATTAGTTTCGCTCACTCTCGAAATCAAGCATTTTACAGCAGGTTGGAGCAGCCTGTATCTCAGCACAGGAATAAGGTAGGGAAGAATTCAAATACTCATTTTGACTGCCTCCAGAAGTTAGATCAGATGGCCAATGCAATTTTAGTGCTAGGCCTTTCCCTTTAGGTTTTACCCCAACCATGTTTTCATTAGTTTCGCTCACTCTCGAAATCAAGCATTTTACAGCAGGTTGGAGCAGCCTGTATCTCAGCGCAGGAATAAGGCAGGGAAGAATTCTAAGGATCATTTTGACTGCCTCCTGAAGTTAGATCAGATGGCCAACGGAATTTGGAGCTAGGCCTTTCCCTTTAGGTTTTACCCCAACAATGTTTTCATTAGTTTCGCTCACTCTCGAAACCAAGCATTTTACAGCAGGTTGGAGCAGCCTGTATCTCAGCACAGGAATAAGGTAGGGAAGAATTCTAAGGATCATTTTGACTGCCTCCAGAAGTTAGATCAGATGGCAAATTGTATTTGGTGCTAGGTCTTTCCCTTTAGGTTTTACCCCAACAATGTTTTCATTAGTTTCGCTCACTCTCGAAATCAAGCATTTTACAGCAGGTTGGAGCAGCCTGTATCTCAGCACAGGAATAAGGTAGGGAAGAATTCTAAGGATCATTTTGACTGCCTCCTGAAGTTAGATCAGATGGCCAATGCAATTTGGTGCAAGGCCTTTCCCTTTAGGTTTTACCCCAACAATGTTTTCATTAGTTTCGCTCACTCTCGAAATCAAGCATTTTACAGCAGGTTGGAGCAGCCTGTATCTCAGCACAGGAATAAGGTAGGGAAGAATTCAAATACTCATTTTGACTGCCTCCAGAAGTTAGATCAGATGGCCAATGCAATTTGGTGCTAGGCCTTTCCCTTTAGGTTTTACCCCAACAATGTTTTCATTAGTTTCGCTCACTCTCGAAATCAAGCATTTTACAGCAGGTTGGAGCAGCCTGTATCTCAGCACAGGAATAAGGTAGGGAAGAATTCTAAGGATCATTTTGACTGCCTCCTGAAGTTAGATCAGATGGCCAACGGAATTTGGTGCTAGGTCTTTCCCTTTAGGTTTTACCCCAACAATGTTTTCATTAGTTTCGCTCACTCTCGAAATCAAGCATTTTACAGTGGTTGGAGCAGCCTGTATCTCAGCACAGGAATAAGGTAGGGAAGAATTCAAATACTCATTTTGACTGCCTCCAGAAGTTAGATCAGATGGCAAATTGGATTTGGTGCTAGGTCTTTCCCTTTAGGTTTTACCCCAACAATGTTTTCATTAGTTTCGATCACTCTTGAAATCAAGCATTTTACAGCAGGTTGGAGCAGCCTGTATCTCAGCACAGGAATAAGGTAGGGAAGAATTCTAAGGATCATTTTGACTGCCTCCAGAAGTTAGATCAGATGGCAAATTGTATTTGGTGCTAGGTCTTTCCCTTTAGGTTTTACCCCAACAATGTTTTCATTAGTTTCGCTCACTCTCGAAATCAAGCATTTTACAGCAGGTTGGAGCTGCCTGTATCTCAGCACAGGAATAAGGTAGGGAAGAATTCAAATACTCATTTTGACTGCCTCCAGAAGTTAGATCAGATGGCAAATTGTATTTGGTGCTAGGTCTTTCCCTTTAGGTTTTACCCCAACCATGTTTTCATTAGTTTCGATCACTCTCGAAATCAAGCATTTTACAGCAGGTTGGAGCAGCCTGTATCTCAGCACAGGAATAAGGTAGGGAAGAATTCAAATACTCATTTTGACTGCCTCCAGAAGTTAGATCAGATGGCCAATGCAATTTGGTGCTAGGCCTTTCCCTTCAGGTTTTACCCCAACAATGTTTTCATTAGTTTCGCTCACTCTCGAAATCAAGCATTTTACAGCAGGTTGGAGCAGCCTGTATCTCAGCACAGGAATAAGGTAGGGAAGAATTCAAATACTCATTTTGACTGCCTCCAGAAGTTAGATCAGATGGCCAATGCAATTTGGTGCTAGGCCTTTCCCTTCAGGTTTTACCCCAACAATGTTTTCATTAGTTTCGCTCACTCTCGAAATCAAGCATTTTACAGCAGGTTGGAGCAGCCTGTATCTCAGCACAGGAATAAGGTAGGGAAGAATTCAAATACTCATTTTGACTGCCTCCAGAAGTTAGATCAGATGGCCAATGCAATTTTAGTGCTAGGCCTTTCCCTTTAGGTTTTACCCCAACCATGTTTTCATTAGTTTCGCTCACTCTCGAAATCAAGCATTTTACAGCAGGTTGGAGCAGCCTGTATCTCAGCGCAGGAATAAGGCAGGGAAGAATTCTAAGGATCATTTTGACTGCCTCCTGAAGTTAGATCAGATGGCCAACGGAATTTGGAGCTAGGCCTTTCCCTTTAGGTTTTACCCCAACAATGTTTTCATTAGTTTCGCTCACTCTCGAAACCAAGCATTTTACAGCAGGTTGGAGCAGCCTGTATCTCAGCACAGGAATAAGGTAGGGAAGAATTCTAAGGATCATTTTGACTGCCTCCAGAAGTTAGATCAGATGGCAAATTGTATTTGGTGCTAGGTCTTTCCCTTTAGGTTTTACCCCAACAATGTTTTCATTAGTTTCGCTCACTCTCGAAATCAAGCATTTTACAGCAGGTTGGAGCAGCCTGTATCTCAGCACAGGAATAAGGTAGGGAAGAATTCTAAGGATCATTTTGACTGCCTCCTGAAGTTAGATCAGATGGCCAATGCAATTTGGTGCAAGGCCTTTCCCTTTAGGTTTTACCCCAACAATGTTTTCATTAGTTTCGCTCACTCTCGAAATCAAGCATTTTACAGCAGGTTGGAGCAGCCTGTATCTCAGCACAGGAATAAGGTAGGGAAGAATTCAAATACTCATTTTGACTGCCTCCAGAAGTTAGATCAGATGGCCAATGCAATTTGGTGCTAGGCCTTTCCCTTTAGGTTTTACCCCAACAATGTTTTCATTAGTTTCGCTCACTCTCGAAATCAAGCATTTTACAGCAGGTTGGAGCAGCCTGTATCTCAGCACAGGAATAAGGTAGGGAAGAATTCTAAGGATCATTTTGACTGCCTCCTGAAGTTAGATCAGATGGCCAATGGAATTTGGTGCTAGGTCTTTCCCTTTAGGTTTTACCCCAACAATGTTTTCATTAGTTTCGCTCACTCTCGAAATCAAGCATTTTACAGTGGTTGGAGCAGCCTGTATCTCAGCACAGGAATAAGGTAGGGAAGAATTCAAATACTCATTTTGACTGCCTCCAGAAGTTAGATCAGATGGCAAATTGGATTTGGTGCTAGGTCTTTCCCTTTAGGTTTTACCCCAACAATGTTTTCATTAGTTTCGATCACTCTTGAAATCAAGCATTTTACAGCAGGTTGGAGCAGCCTGTATCTCAGCACAGGAATAAGGTAGGGAAGAATTCTAAGGATCATTTTGACTGCCTCCAGAAGTTAGATCAGATGGCAAATTGTATTTGGTGCTAGGTCTTTCCCTTTAGGTTTTACCCCAACAATGTTTTCATTAGTTTCGCTCACTCTCGAAATCAAGCATTTTACAGCAGGTTGGAGCTGCCTGTATCTCAGCACAGGAATAAGGTAGGGAAGAATTCAAATACTCATTTTGACTGCCTCCAGAAGTTAGATCAGATGGCAAATTGTATTTGGTGCTAGGTCTTTCCCTTTAGGTTTTACCCCAACCATGTTTTCATTAGTTTCGATCACTCTCGAAATCAAGCATTTTACAGCAGGTTGGAGCTGCCTGTATCTCAGCACAGGAATAAGGTAGGGAAGAATTCAAATACTCATTTTGACTGCCTCCAGAAGTTAGATCAGATGGCAAATTGTATTTGGTGCTAGGTCTTTCCCTTTAGGTTTTACCCCAACCATGTTTTCATTAGTTTCGATCACTCTCGAAATCAAGCATTTTACAGCAGGTTGGAGCAGCCTGTATCTCAGCACAGGAATAAGGTAGGGAAGAATTCAAATACTCATTTTGACTGCCTCCAGAAGTTAGATCAGATGGCCAATGCAATTTGGTGCTAGGCCTTTCCCTTCAGGTTTTACCCCAACAATGTTTTCATTAGTTTCGCTCACTCTCGAAATCAAGCATTTTACAGCAGGTTGGAGCAGCCTGTATCTCAGCACAGGAATAAGGTAGGGAAGAATTCAAATACTCATTTTGACTGCCTCCAGAAGTTAGATCAGATGGCCAATGCAATTTGGTGCTAGGCCTTTCCCTTCAGGTTTTACCCCAACAATGTTTTCATTAGTTTCGCTCACTCTCGAAATCAAGCATTTTACAGCAGGTTGGAGCAGCCTGTATCTCAGCACAGGAATAAGGTAGGGAAGAATTCAAATACTCATTTTGACTGCCTCCAGAAGTTAGATCAGATGGCCAATGCAATTTTAGTGCTAGGCCTTTCCCTTTAGGTTTTACCCCAACCATGTTTTCATTAGTTTCGCTCACTCTCGAAATCAAGCATTTTACAGCAGGTTGGAGCAGCCTGTATCTCAGCGCAGGAATAAGGCAGGGAAGAATTCTAAGGATCATTTTGACTGCCTCCTGAAGTTAGATCAGATGGCCAACGGAATTTGGAGCTAGGCCTTTCCCTTTAGGTTTTACCCCAACAATGTTTTCATTAGTTTCGCTCACTCTCGAAACCAAGCATTTTACAGCAGGTTGGAGCAGCCTGTATCTCAGCACAGGAATAAGGTAGGGAAGAATTCTAAGGATCATTTTGACTGCCTCCAGAAGTTAGATCAGATGGCAAATTGTATTTGGTGCTAGGTCTTTCCCTTTAGGTTTTACCCCAACAATGTTTTCATTAGTTTCGCTCACTCTCGAAATCAAGCATTTTACAGCAGGTTGGAGCAGCCTGTATCTCAGCACAGGAATAAGGTAGGGAAGAATTCTAAGGATCATTTTGACTGCCTCCTGAAGTTAGATCAGATGGCCAATGCAATTTGGTGCTAGGTCTTTCCCTTTAGGTTTTACCCCAACAATGTTTTCATTAGTTTCGCTCACTCTCGAAATCAAGCATTTTACAGCAGGTTGGAGCAGCCTGTATCTCAGCACAGGAATAAGGTAGGGAAGAATTCAAATACTCATTTTGACTGCCTCCAGAAGTTAGATCAGATGGCCAATGCAATTTGGTGCTAGGCCTTTCCCTTTAGGTTTTACCCCAACAATGTTTTCATTAGTTTCGCTCACTCTCGAAATCAAGCATTTTACAGCAGGTTGGAGCAGCCTGTATCTCAGCACAGGAATAAGGTAGGGAAGAATTCTAAGGATCATTTTGACTGCCTCCTGAAGTTAGATCAGATGGCCAACGGAATTTGGTGCTAGGTCTTTCCCTTTAGGTTTTACCCCAACAATGTTTTCATTAGTTTCGCTCACTCTCGAAATCAAGCATTTTACAGTGGTTGGAGCAGCCTGTATCTCAGCACAGGAATAAGGTAGGGAAGAATTCAAATACTCATTTTGACTGCCTCCAGAAGTTAGATCAGATGGCAAATTGGATTTGGTGCTAGGTCTTTCCCTTTAGGTTTTACCCCAACAATGTTTTCATTAGTTTCGATCACTCTTGAAATCAAGCATTTTACAGCAGGTTGGAGCAGCCTGTATCTCAGCACAGGAATAAGGTAGGGAAGAATTCTAAGGATCATTTTGACTGCCTCCAGAAGTTAGATCAGATGGCAAATTGTATTTGGTGCTAGGTCTTTCCCTTTAGGTTTTACCCCAACAATGTTTTCATTAGTTTCGCTCACTCTCGAAATCAAGCATTTTACAGCAGGTTGGAGCTGCCTGTATCTCAGCACAGGAATAAGGTAGGGAAGAATTCAAATACTCATTTTGACTGCCTCCAGAAGTTAGATCAGATGGCAAATTGTATTTGGTGCTAGGTCTTTCCCTTTAGGTTTTACCCCAACCATGTTTTCATTAGTTTCGATCACTCTCGAAATCAAGCATTTTACAGCAGGTTGGAGCAGCCTGTATCTCAGCACAGGAATAAGGTAGGGAAGAATTCAAATACTCATTTTGACTGCCTCCAGAAGTTAGATCAGATGGCCAATGCAATTTGGTGCTAAACCTTTCCCTTTAGGTTTTACCCCAACCATGTTTTCATTAGTTTCGCTCACTCTTGAAATCAAGCATTTTACAGCAGGTTGGAGCAGCCTGTATCTCAGCACAGGAATAAGGTAGGGAAGAATTCAAATACTCATTTTGACTGCCTCCAGAAGTTAGATCAGATGGCAAATTGGATTTGGTGCTAGGTCTTTCCCTTTAGGTTTTACCCCAACAATGTTTTCATTAGTTTCGCTCACTCTCGAAATCAAGCATTTTACAGCAGGTTGGAGCAGCCTGTATCTCAGCACAGGAATAAGGTAGGGAAGAATTCAAATACTCATTTTGACTGCCTCCAGAAGTTAGATCAGATGGCAAATTGTATTTGGTGCTAGGTCTTTCCCTTTAGGTTTTACCCCAACAATGTTTTCATTAGTTTCGCTCACTCTCGAAATCAAGCATTTTACAGCAGGTTGGAGCAGCCTGTATCTCAGCACAGGAATAAGGTAGGGAAGAATTCAAATACTCATTTTGACTGCCTCCAGAAGTTAGATCAGATGGCAAATTGTATTTGGTGCTAAGTCTTTCCCTTTAGGTTTTACCCCAACCATGTTTTCATTAGTTTCGATCACTCTCGAAATCAAGCATTTTACAGCAGGTTGGAGCAGCCTGTATCTCAGCACAGGAATAAGGTAGGGAAGAATTCTAAGGATCATTTTGACTGCCTCCAGAAGTTAGATCAGATGGCAAATTGGATTTGGTGCTAGGTCTTTCCCTTTAGGTTTTACCCCAACAATGTTTTCATTAGTTTCGCTCACTCTCGAAATCAAGCATTTTACAGCAGGTTGGAGCAGCCTGTATCTCAGCACAGGAATAAGGTAGGGAAGAATTCAAATACTCATTTTGACTGCCTCCAGAAGTTAGATCAGATGGCCAATGCAATTTGGTGCTAGGCCTTTCCCTTTAGGTTTTACCCCAACAATGTTTTCATTAGTTTCACTCACTCTCGAAATCAAGCATTTTACAGCAGGTTGGAGCTGCCTGTATCTCAGCACAGGAATAAGGTAGGGAAGAATTCTAAGGATCATTTTGACTGCCTCCAGAAGTTAGATCAGATGGCAAATGGAATTTGGTGCTAGGCCTTTCCCTTTAGGTTTTACCCCAACAATGTTTTCATTAGTTTCGCTCACTCTCGAAATCAAGCATTTTACAGCAGGTTGGAGCAGCCTGTATCTCAGCACAGGAATAAGGTAGGGAAGAATTCAAATACTCATTTTGACTGCCTCCAGAAGTTAGATCAGATGGCAAATTGTATTTGGTGCTAGGTCTTTCCCTTTAGGTTTTACCCCAACAATGTTTTCATTAGTTTCGATCACTCTCGAAATCAAGCATTTTACAGCAGGTTGGAGCAGCCTGTATCTCAGCACAGGAATAAGGTAGGGAAGAATTCAAATACTCATTTTGACTGCCTCCAGAAGTTAGATCAGATGGCAAATTGTATTTGGTGCTAGGTCTTTCCCTTTAGGTTTTACCCCAACAATGTTTTCATTAGTTTCGCTCACTCTCGAAATCAAGCATTTTACAGCAGGTTGGAGCAGCCTGTATCTCAGCACAGGAATAAGGTAGGGAAGAATTCTAAGGATCATTTTGACTGCCTCCAGAAGTTAGATCAGATGGCCAATGCAATTTGGTGCTAGGCCTTTCCCTTTAGGTTTTACCCCAACAATGTTTTCATTAGTTTCGCTCACTCTCGAAATCAAGCATTTTACAGCAGGTTGGAGCAGCCTGTATCTCAGCACAGGAATAAGGTAGGGAAGAATTCTAAGGATCATTTTGACTGCCTCCAGAAGTTAGATCAGATGGCCAATGGAATTTGGTGCTAGGCCTTTCCCTTTAGGTTTTACCCCAACAATGTTTTCATTAGTTTCGCTCACTCTCGAAATCAAGCATTTTACAGCAGGTTGGAGCAGCCTGTATCTCAGCACAGGAATAAGGTAGGGAAGAATTCTAAGGATCATTTTGACTGCCTCCTGAAGTTAGATCAGATGGCCAACGGAATTTTGTGCTAGGCCTTTCCCTTTAGGTTTTACCCCAACAATGTTTTCATTAGTTTCGCTCACTCTCGAAATCAAGCATTTTACAGCAGGTTGGAGCAGCCTGTATCTCAGCACAGGAATAAGGTAGGGAAGAATTCAAATACTCATTTTGACTGCCTCCAGAAGTTAGATCAGATGGCAAATTGGATTTGGTGCTAGGTCTTTCCCTTTAGGTTTTACCCCAACAATGTTTTCATTAGTTTCGCTCACTCTCGAAATCAAGCATTTTACAGCAGGTTGGAGCAGCCTGTATCTCAGCACAGGAATAAGGTAGGGAAGAATTCAAATACTCATTTTGACTGCCTCCAGAAGTTAGATCAGATGGCCAATGCAATTTGGTGCTAGGCCTTTCCCTTTAGGTTTTACCCCAACAATGTTTTCATTAGTTTCACTCACTCTCGAAATCAAGCATTTTACAGCAGGTTGGAGCTGCCTGTATCTCAGCACAGGAATAAGGTAGGGAAGAATTCTAAGGATCATTTTGACTGCCTCCAGAAGTTAGATCAGATGGCAAATGGAATTTGGTGCTAGGCCTTTCCCTTTAGGTTTTACCCCAACAATGTTTTCATTAGTTTCGCTCACTCTCGAAATCAAGCATTTTACAGCAGGTTGGAGCAGCCTGTATCTCAGCACAGGAATAAGGTAGGGAAGAATTCAAATACTCATTTTGACTGCCTCCAGAAGTTAGATCAGATGGCAAATTGTATTTGGTGCTAGGTCTTTCCCTTTAGGTTTTACCCCAACAATGTTTTCATTAGTTTCGATCACTCTCGAAATCAAGCATTTTACAGCAGGTTGGAGCAGCCTGTATCTCAGCACAGGAATAAGGTAGGGAAGAATTCAAATACTCATTTTGACTGCCTCCAGAAGTTAGATCAGATGGCAAATTGTATTTGGTGCTAGGTCTTTCCCTTTAGGTTTTACCCCAACAATGTTTTCATTAGTTTCGCTCACTCTCGAAATCAAGCATTTTACAGCAGGTTGGAGCAGCCTGTATCTCAGCACAGGAATAAGGTAGGGAAGAATTCTAAGGATCATTTTGACTGCCTCCAGAAGTTAGATCAGATGGCCAATGCAATTTGGTGCTAGGCCTTTCCCTTTAGGTTTTACCCCAACAATGTTTTCATTAGTTTCGCTCACTCTCGAAATCAAGCATTTTACAGCAGGTTGGAGCAGCCTGTATCTCAGCACAGGAATAAGGTAGGGAAGAATTCTAAGGATCATTTTGACTGCCTCCAGAAGTTAGATCAGATGGCCAATGGAATTTGGTGCTAGGCCTTTCCCTTTAGGTTTTACCCCAACAATGTTTTCATTAGTTTCGCTCACTCTCGAAATCAAGCATTTTACAGCAGGTTGGAGCAGCCTGTATCTCAGCACAGGAATAAGGTAGGGAAGAATTCTAAGGATCATTTTGACTGCCTCCTGAAGTTAGATCAGATGGCCAACGGAATTTTGTGCTAGGCCTTTCCCTTTAGGTTTTACCCCAACAATGTTTTCATTAGTTTCGCTCACTCTCGAAATCAAGCATTTTACAGCAGGTTGGAGCAGCCTGTATCTCAGCACAGGAATAAGGTAGGGAAGAATTCAAATACTCATTTTGACTGCCTCCAGAAGTTAGATCAGATGGCAAATTGTATTTGGTGCTAGGTCTTTCCCTTTAGGTTTTACCCCAACAATGTTTTCATTAGTTTCGATCACTCTTGAAATCAAGCATTTTACAGCAGGTTGGAGCAGCCTGTATCTCAGCACAGGAATAAGGTAGGGAAGAATTCTAAGGATCATTTTGACTGCCTCCGGAAGTTAGATCAGATGGCCAACGGAATTTGGTGCTAGGCCTTTCCCTTTAGGTTTTACCCCAACAATGTTTTCATTAGTTTCGCTCACTCTCAAAATCAAGCATTTTACAGCAGGTTGGAGCAGCCTGTATCTCAGCACAGGAATAAGGTAGGGAAGAATTCAAATACTCATTTTGACTGCCTCCAGAAGTTAGATCAGATGGCAAATTGTATTTGGTGCTAGGTCTTTCCCTTTAGGTTTTACCCCAACAATGTTTTCATTAGTTTCGCTCACTCTCGCAATCAAGCATTTTACAGCAGGTTGGAGCAGCCTGTATCTCAGCACAGGAATAAGGTAGGGAAGAATTCAAATACTCATTTTGACTGCCTCCAGAAGTTAGATCAGATGGCCAATGCAATTTGGTGCTAGGCCTTTCCCTTTAGGTTTTACCCCAACAATGTTTTCATTAGTTTCGCTCACTCTCGAAATCAAGCATTTTACAGCAGGTTGGAGCAGCCTGTATCTCAGCACAGGAATAAGGTAGGGAAGAATTCAAATACTCATTTTGACTGCCTCCAGAAGTTAGATCAGGTGGCCAATGCAATTTTAGTGCTAGGCCTTTCCCTTTAGGTTTTACCCCAACAATGTTTTCATTAGTTTCGCTCACTCTCGAAATCAAGCATTTTACAGCAGGTTGGAGCAGCCTGTATCTCAGCACAGGAATAAGGTAGGGAAGAATTCTAAGGATCATTTTGACTGCCTCCTGAAGTTAGATCAGATGGCCAACGGAATTTGGAGCTAGGCCTTTCCCTTTAGGTTTTACCCCAACAATGTTTTCATTAGTTTCGCTCACTCTCGAAATCAAGCATTTTACAGCAGGTTGGAGCAGCCTGTATCTCAGCACAGGAATAAGGTAGGGAAGAATTCAAATACTCATTTTGACTGCCTCCAGAAGTTAGATCAGATGGCAAATTGGATTTGGTGCTAGGTCTTTCCCTTTAGGTTTTACCCCAACAATGTTTTCATTAGTTTCGCTCACTCTCGAAATCAAGCATTTTACAGCAGGTTGGAGCAGCCTGTATCTCAGCACAGGAATAAGGTAGGGAAGAATTCTAAGGATCATTTTGACTGCCTCCTGAAGTTAGATCAGATGGCCAATGCAATTTGGTGCTAGGCCTTTCCCTTTAGGTTTTACCCCAACAATGTTTTCATTAGTTTCGCTCACTCTCGAAATCAAGCATTTTACAGCAGGTTGGAGCAGCCTGTATCTCAGCACAGGAATAAGGTAGGGAAGAATTCAAATACTCATTTTGACTGCCTCCAGAAGTTAGATCAGATGGCCAATGCAATTTGGTGCTAGGCCTTTCCCTTTAGGTTTTACCCCAACAATGTTTTCATTAGTTTCGCTCACTCTCGAAATCAAGCATTTTACAGCAGGTTGGAGCAGCCTGTATCTCAGCACAGGAATAAGGTAGGGAAGAATTCTAAGGATCATTTTGACTGCCTCCTGAAGTTAGATCAGATGGCCAACGGAATTTGGTGCTAGGCCTTTCCCTTTAGGTTTTACCCCAACAATGTTTTCATTAGTTTCGCTCACTCTCGAAATCAAGCATTTTACAGCAGGTTGGAGCAGCCTGTATCTCAGCACAGGAATAAGGTAGGGAAGAATTCAAATACTCATTTTGACTGCCTCCAGAAGTTAGATCAGATGGCAAATTGTATTTGGTGCTAGGTCTTTCCCTTTAGGTTTTACCCCAACAATGTTTTCATTAGTTTCGATCACTCTTGAAATCAAGCATTTTACAGCAGGTTGGAGCAGCCTGTATCTCAGCACAGGAATAACGTAGGGAAGAATTCTAAGGATCATTTTGACTGCCTCCAGAAGTTAGATCAGATGGCCAACGGAATTTGGTGCTAGGCCTTTCCCTTTAGGTTTTACCCCAACAATGTATTCATTAGTTTCGCTCACTCTCGAAATCAAGCATTTTACAGCAGGCTGGATCAGCCTGTATCTCAGCACAGGAATAAGGTAGGGATGAATTCTAAGGATCATTTTGACTGCCTCCAGAAGTTAGATCAGATGGCAAATTGTATTTGGTGCTAGGTCTTTCCCTTTAGGTTTTACCCCAACAATGTTTTCATTAGTTTCGCTCACTCTCGAAATCAAGCATTTTACAGCAGGTTGGAGCAGCCTGTATCTCAGCACAGGAATAAGGTAGGGAAGAATTCAAATACTCATTTTGACTGCCTCCAGAAGTTAGATCAGATGGCAAATTGGATTTGGTGCTAGGTCTTTCCCTTTAGGTTTTACCCCAACAATGTTTTCATTAGTTTCGCTCACTCTCGAAATCAAGCATTTTACAGCAGGTTGGAGCAGCCTGTATCTCAGCACAGGAATAAGGTAGGGAAGAATTCAAATACTCATTTTGACTGCCTCCAGAAGTTAGATCAGATGGCAAATTGGATTTGGTGCTAGGTCTTTCCCTTTAGGTTTTACCCCAGCAATGTTTTCATTAGTTTCGCTCACTCTCGAAATCAAGCATTTTACAGCAGGTTGGAGCAGCCTGTATCTCAGCACAGGAATAAGGTAGGGAAGAATTCTAAGGATCATTTTGACTGCCTCCAGAAGTTAGATCAGATGGCAAATTGTATTTGGTGCTAGGTCTTTCCCTTTAGGTTTTACCCAACAATGTTTTCATTAGTTTCGCTCACTCTCGAAATCAAGCATTTTACAGCAGGTTGGAGCAGCCTGTATCTCAGCACAGGAATAAGGTAGGGAAGAATTCAAATACTCATTTTGACTGCCTCCAGAAGTTAGATCAGATGGCCAATGCAATTTGGTGCTAGGCCTTTCCCTTTAGGTTTTACCCCAACAATGTTTTCATTAGTTTCACTCACTCTCGAAATCAAGCATTTTACAGCAGGTTGGAGCTGCCTGTATCTCAGCACAGGAATAAGGTAGGGAAGAATTCTAAGGATCATTTTGACTGCCTCCAGAAGTTAGATCAGATGGCAAATGGAATTTGGTGCTAGGCCTTTCCCTTTAGGTTTTACCCCAACAATGTTTTCATTAGTTTCGCTCACTCTCGAAATCAAGCATTTTACAGCAGGTTGGAGCAGCCTGTATCTCAGCACAGGAATAAGGTAGGGAAGAATTCTAAGGATCATTTTGACTGCCTCCAGAAGTTAGATCAGATGGCAAATTGTATTTGGTGCTAGGTCTTTCCCTTTAGGTTTTACCCCAACAATGTTTTCATTAGTTTCGATCACTCTCGAAATCAAGCATTTTACAGCAGGTTGGAGCAGCCTGTATCTCAGCACAGGAATAAGGTAGGGAAGAATTCAAATACTCATTTTGACTGCCTCCAGAAGTTAGATCAGATGGCAAATTGGATTTGGTGCTAGGTCTTTCCCTTTAGGTTTTACCCCAACAATGTTTTCATTAGTTTTGCTCACTCTCGAAATCAAGCATTTTACAGCAGGTTGGAGCAGCCTGTATCTCAGCACAGGAATAAGGTAGGGAAGAATTCTAAGGATCATTTTGACTGCCTCCAGAAGTTAGATCAGATGGCCAATGCAATTTGGTGCTAGGCCTTTCCCTTTAGGTTTTACCCCAACAATGTTTTCATTAGTTTCGCTCACTCTCGAAATCAAGCATTTTACAGCAGGTTGGAGCAGCCTGTATCTCAGCACAGGAATAAGGTAGGGAAGAATTCTAAGGATCATTTTGACTGCCTCCAGAAGTTAGATCAGATGGCCAATGGAATTTGGTGCTAGGCCTTTCCCTTTAGGTTTTACCCCAACAATGTTTTCATTAGTTTCGCTCACTCTCGAAATCAAGCATTTTACAGCAGGTTGGAGCAGCCTGTATCTCAGCACAGGAATAAGGTAGGGAAGAATTCTAAGGATCATTTTGACTGCCTCCTGAAGTTAGATCAGATGGCCAACGGAATTTTGTGCTAGGCCTTTCCCTTTAGGTTTTACCCCAACAATGTTTTCATTAGTTTCGCTCACTCTCGAAATCAAGCATTTTACAGCAGGTTGGAGCAGCCTGTATCTCAGCACAGGAATAAGGTAGGGAAGAATTCAAATACTCATTTTGACTGCCTCCAGAAGTTAGATCAGATGGCAAATTGTATTTGGTGCTAGGTCTTTCCCTTTAGGTTTTACCCCAACAATGTTTTCATTAGTTTCGATCACTCTTGAAATCAAGCATTTTACAGCAGGTTGGAGCAGCCTGTATCTCAGCACAGGAATAAGGTAGGGAAGAATTCTAAGGATCATTTTGACTGCCTCCGGAAGCTAGATCAGATGGCCAACGGAATTTGGTGCTAGGCCTTTCCCTTTAGGTTTTACCCCAACAATGTTTTCATTAGTTTCGCTCACTCTCGAAATCAAGCATTTTACAGCAGGTTGGAGCAGCCTGTATCTCAGCACAGGAATAAGGTAGGGAAGAATTCAAATACTCATTTTGACTGCCTCCAGAAGTTAGATCAGATGGCAAATTGTATTTGGTGCTAGGTCTTTCCCTTTAGGTTTTACCCCAACAATGTTTTCATTAGTTTCGCTCACTCTCGAAATCAAGCATTTTACAGCAGGTTGGAGCAGCCTGTATCTCAGCACAGGAATAAGGTAGGGAAGAATTCAAATACTCATTTTGACTGCCTCCAGAAGTTAGATCAGATGGCAAATTGGATTTGGTGCTAGGTCTTTCCCTTTAGGTTTTACCCCAACCATGTTTTCATTAGTTTCGATCACTCTCGAAATCAATCATTTTACAGCAGGTTGGAGCAGCCTGTATCTCAGCACAGGAATAAGGTAGGGAAGAATTCTAAGGATCATTTTGACTGCCTCCAGAAGTTAGATCAGAAGGCCAATGCAATTTGGTGCTAGGCCTTTCCCTTTAGGTTTTACCCCAACAATGTTTTCATTAGTTTCGCTCACTCTCGAAATCAAGCATTTTACAGCAGGTTGGAGCAGCCTGTATCTCAGCACAGGAATAAGGTAGGGAAGAATTCAAATACTCATTTTGACTGCCTCCAGAAGTTAGATCAGATGGCAAATTGTATTTGGTGCTAGGTCTTTCCCTTTAGGTTTTACCCCAACAATGTTTTCATTAGTTTCGCTCACTCTCGAAATCAAGCATTTTACAGCAGGTTGGAGCAGCCTGTATCTCAGCACAGGAATAAGGTAGGGAAGAATTCTAAGGATCATTTTGACTGCCTCCAGAAGTTAGATCAGATGGCAAATTGTATTTGGTGCTAGGTCTTTCCCTTTAGGTTTTACCCCAACAATGTTTTCATTAGTTTCGCTCACTCTCGAAATCAAGCATTTTACAGCAGGTTGGAGCAGCCTGTATCTCAGCACAGGAATAAGGTAGGGAAGAATTCAAATACTCATTTTGACTGCCTCCAGAAGTTAGATCAGATGGCAAATTGTATTTGGTGCTAGGTCTTTCCCTTTAGGTTTTACCCCAACAATGTTTTCATTAGTTTCGCTCACTCTCGAAATCAAGCATTTTACAGCAGGTTGGAGCAGCCTGTATCTCAGCACAGGAATAAGGTAGGGAAGAATTCAAATACTCATTTTGACTGCCTCCAGAAGTTAGATCAGATGGCAAATTGTATTTGGTGCTAGGTCTTTCCCTTTAGGTTTTACCCCAGCAATGTTTTCATTAGTTTCGCTCACTCTCGAAATCAAGCATTTTACAGCAGGTTGGAGCAGCCTGTATCTCAGCACAGGAATAAGGTAGGGAAGAATTCTAAGGATCATTTTGACTGCCTCCAGAAGTTAGATCAGATGGCAAATTGTATTTGGTGCTAGGTCTTTCCCTTTAGGTTTTACCCCAACAATGTTTTCATTAGTTTCGCTCACTCTCGAAATCAAGCATTTTACAGCAGGTTGGAGCAGCCTGTATCTCAGCACAGGAATAAGGTAGGGAAGAATTCAAATACTCATTTTGACTGCCTCCAGAAGTTAGATCAGATGGCCAATGCAATTTGGTGCTAGGCCTTTCCCTTCAGGTTTTACCCCAACAATGTTTTCATTAGTTTCACTCACTCTCGAAATCAAGCATTTTACAGCAGGTTGGAGCTGCCTGTATCTCAGCACAGGAATAAGGTAGGGAAGAATTCTAAGGATCATTTTGACTGCCTCCAGAAGTTAGATCAGATGGCAAATTGTATTTGGTGCTAGGCCTTTCCCTTTAGGTTTTACCCCAACAATGTTTTCATTAGTTTCGCTCACTCTCGAAATCAAGCATTTTACAGCAGGTTGGAGCAGCCTGTATCTCAGCACAGGAATAAGGTAGGGAAGAATTCAAATACTCATTTTGACTGCCTCCAGAAGTTAGATCAGATGGCAAATTGTATTTGGTGCTAGGTCTTTCCCTTTAGGTTTTACCCCAACAATGTTTTCATTAGTTTCGATCACTCTTGAAATCAAGCATTTTACAGCAGGTTGGAGCAGCCTGTATCTCAGCACAGGAATAAGGTAGGGAAGAATTCAAATACTCATTTTGACTGCCTCCAGAAGTTAGATCAGATGGCAAATTGTATTTGGTGCTAGGTATTTCCCTTTAGGTTTTACCTCAACAATGTTTTCATTAGTTTTGCTCACTCTCGAAATCAAGCATTTTACAGCAGGTTGGAGCAGCCTGTATCTCAGCACAGGAATAAGGTAGGGAAGAATTCAAATACTCATTTTGACTGCCTCCAGAAGTTAGATCAGATGGCCAATGCAATTTGGTGCTAGGCCTTTCCCTTTAGGTTTTACCCCAACAATGTTTTCATTAGTTTCGCTCACTCTCGAAATCAAGCATTTTACAGCAGGTTGGAGCAGCCTGTATCTCAGCACAGGAATAAGGTAGGGAAGAATTCTAAGGATCATTTTGACTGCCTCCAGAAGTTAGATCAGATGACAATGGAATTTGGTGCTAGGCCTTTCCCTTTAGGTTTTACCCCAACAATGTTTTCATTAGTTTCGCTCACTCTCGAAATCAAGCATTTTACAGCAGGTTGGAGCAGCCTGTATCTCAGCACAGGAATAAGGTAGGGAAGAATTCTAAGGATCATTTTGACTGCCTCCTGAAGTTAGATCAGATGGCCAACGGAATTTTGTGCTAGGCCTTTCCCTTTAGGTTTTACCCCAACAATGTTTTCATTAGTTTCGCTCACTCTCGAAATCAAGCATTTTACAGCAGGTTGGAGCAGCCTGTATCTCAGCACAGGAATAAGGTAGGGAAGAATTCAAATACTCATTTTGACTGCCTCCAGAAGTTAGATCAGATGGCAAATTGTATTTGCTGCTAGGTCTTTCCCTTTAGGTTTTACCCCAACAATGTTTTCATTAGTTTCGATCACTCTTGAAATCAAGCATTTTACAGCAGGTTGGAGCAGCCTGTATCTCAGCACAGGAATAAGGTAGGGAAGAATTCTAAGGATCATTTTGACTGCCTCCGGAAGTTAGATCAGATGGCCAACGGAATTTGGTGCTAGGCCTTTCCCTTTAGGTTTTACCCCAACAATGTTTTCATTAGTTTCGCTCACTCTCGAAATCAAGCATTTTACAGCAGGATGGAACAGCCTGTATCTCAGCACAGGAATAAGGTAGGGAAGAATTCAAATACTCATTTTGACTGCCTCCAGAAGTTAGATCAGATGGCAAATTGTATTTGGTGCTAGGTCTTTCCCTTTAGGTTTTACCCCAACAATGTTTTCATTAGTTTCGCTCACTCTCGAAATCAAGCATTTTACAGCAGGTTGGAGCAGCCTGTATCTCAGCACAGGAATAAGGTAGGGAAGAATTCAAATACTCATTTTGACTGCCTCCAGAAGTTAGATCAGATGGCCAATGCAATTTGGTGCTAGGCCTTTCCCTTTAGGTTTTACCCCAACAATGTTTTCATTAGTTTCGCTCACTCTCGAAATCAAGCATTTTACAGCAGGTTGGAGCAGCCTGTATCTCAGCACAGGAATAAGGTAGGGAAGAATTCAAATACTCATTTTGACTGCCTCCAGAAGTTAGATCAGATGGCCAATGCAATTTTAGTGCTAGGCCTTTCCCTTTAGGTTTTACCCCAACAATGTTTTCATTAGTTTCGCTCACTCTCGAAATCAAGCATTTTACAGCAGGTTGGAGCAGCCTGTATCTCAGCACAGGAATAAGGTAGGGAAGAATTCTAAGGATCATTTTGACTGCCTCCTGAAGTTAGATCAGATGGCCAACGGAATTTGGAGCTAGGCCTTTCCCTTTAGGTTTTACCCCAACAATGTTTTCATTAGTTTCGCTCACTCTCGAAATCAAGCATTTTACAGCAGGTTGGAGCAGCCTGTATCTCAGCACAGGAATAAGGTAGGGAAGAATTCAAATACTCATTTTGACTGCCTCCAGAAGTTAGATCAGATGGCAAATTGGATTTGGTGCTAGGTCTTTCCCTTTAGGTTTTACCCCAACCATGTTTTCATTAGTTTCGCTCACTCTCGAAATCAAGCATTTTACAGCAGGTTGGAGCAGCCTGTATCTCAGCACAGGAATAAGGTAGGGAAGAATTCTAAGGATCATTTTGACTGCCTCCTGAAGTTAGATCAGATGGCCAATGCAATTTGGTGCTAGGCCTTTCCCTTTAGGTTTTACCCCAACAATGTTTTCATTAGTTTCGCTCACTCTCGAAATCAAGCATTTTACAGCAGGTTGGAGCAGCCTGTATCTCAGCACAGGAATAAGGTAGGGAAGAATTCAAATACTCATTTTGACTGCCTCCAGAAGTTAGATCAGATGGCCAATGCAATTTGGTGCTAGGCCTTTCCCTTTAGGTTTTACCCCAACAATGTTTTCATTAGTTTCGCTCACTCTCGAAATCAAGCATTTTACAGCAGGTTGGAGCAGCCTGTATCTCAGCACAGGAATAAGGTAGGGAAGAATTCTAAGGATCATTTTGACTGCCTCCTGAAGTTAGATCAGATGGCCAACGGAATTTGGTGCTAGGCCTTTCCCTTTAGGTTTTACCCCAACAATGTTTTCATTAGTTTCGCTCACTCTCGAAATCAAGCATTTTACAGCAGGTTGGAGCAGCCTGTATCTCAGCACAGGAATAAGGTAGGGAAGAATTCAAATACTCATTTTGACTGCCTCCAGAAGTTAGATCAGATGGCAAATTGTATTTGGTGCTAGGTCTTTCCCTTTAGGTTTTACCCCAACAATGTTTTCATTAGTTTCGATCACTCTTGAAATCAAGCATTTTACAGCAGGTTGGAGCAGCCTGTATCTCAGCACAGGAATAACGTAGGGAAGAATTCTAAGGATCATTTTGACTGCCTCCAGAAGTTAGATCAGATGGCCAACGGAATTTGGTGCTAGGCCTTTCCCTTTAGGTTTTACCCCAACAATGTATTCATTAGTTTCGCTCACTCTCGAAATCAAGCATTTTACAGCAGGCTGGATCAGCCTGTATCTCAGCACAGGAATAAGGTAGGGATGAATTCTAAGGATCATTTTGACTGCCTCCAGAAGTTAGATCAGATGGCAAATTGTATTTGGTGCTAGGTCTTTCCCTTTAGGTTTTACCCCAACAATGTTTTCATTAGTTTCGCTCACTCTCGAAATCAAGCATTTTACAGCAGGTTGGAGCAGCCTGTATCTCAGCACAGGAATAAGGTAGGGAAGAATTCAAATACTCATTTTGACTGCCTCCAGAAGTTAGATCAGATGGCAAATTGTATTTGGTGCTAGGTCTTTCCCTTTAGGTTTTACCCCAACCATGTTTTCATTAGTTTCGATCACTCTCGAAATCAATCATTTTACAGCAGGTTGGAGCAGCCTGTATCTCAGCACAGGAATAAGGTAGGGAAGAATTCAAATACTCATTTTGACTGCCTCCAGAAGTTAGATCAGATGGCAAATTGTATTTGGTGCTAGGTCTTTCCCTTTAGGTTTTACCCCAACCATGTTTTCATTAGTTTCGCTCACTCTCGAAATCAGTCATTTTACAGCAGGTTGGAGCAGCCTGTATCTCAGCACAGGAATAAGGTAGGGAAGAATTCTAAGGATCATTTTGACTGCCTCCAGAAGTTAGATCAGAAGGCCAATGCAATTTGGTGCTAGGCCTTTCCCTTTAGGTTTTACCCCAACAATGTTTTCATTAGTTTCGCTCACTCTCGAAATCAAGCATTTTACAGCAGGTTGGAGCAGCCTGTATCTCAGCACAGGAATAAGGTAGAGAAGAATTCAAATACTCATTTTGACTGCCTCCAGAAGTTAGATCAGATGGGAAATTGTATTTGGTGCTAGGTCTTTCCCTTTAGGTTTTACCCCAACAATGTTTTCATTAGTTTCGCTCACTCTCGAAATCAAGCATTTTACAGCAGGTTGGAGCAGCCTGTATCTCAGCACAGGAATAAGGTAGGGAAGAATTCTAAGGATCATTTTGACTGCCTCCAGAAGTTAGATCAGATGGCAAATTGGATTTGGTGCTAGGTCCTTTAGGTTTTACCCCAACAATGTTTTCATTAGTTTCGCTCACTCTCGAAATCAAGTATTTTACAGCAGGTTGGAGCAGCCTGTATCTCAGCACAGGAATAAGGTAGGGAAGAATTCAAATACTCATTTTGACTGCCTCCAGAAGTTAGATCAGATGGCAAATTGTATTTGGTGCTAGGGTCTTTCCCTTTAGGTTTTACCCCAACAATGTTTTCATTAGTTTCGCTCACTCTCGAAATCAAGCATTTTACAGCAGGTTGGAGCAGCCTGTATCTCAGCACAGGAATAAGGTAGGGAAGAATTCAAATACTCATTTTGACTGCCTCCAGAAGTTAGATCAGATGGCCCAATGCAATTTGGTGCTAGGCCTTTCCCTTTAGGTTTTACCCCAACAATGTTTTCATTAGTTTCGCTCACTCTCGAAATCAAGCATTTTACAGCAGTTGGAGCAGCCTGTATCTCAGCACAGGAATAAGGTAGGGAAGAATTCTAAGGATCATTTTGACTGCCTCCTGAAGTTAGATCAGATGGCCAACGGAATTTGGTGCTAGGCCGTTCCCTTTAGGTTTGACCCCAACAATGTTTTCATTAGTTTCGCTCACTCTCGAAATCAAGCATTTTACAGCAGGTTGGAGCAGCCTGTATCTCAGCACAGGAATAAGGTAGGGAAGAATTCTAAGGATCATTTTGACTGCCTCCAGAAGTTAGATCAGATGGCAAATTGGATTTGGTGCTAGGTCCTTCCCTTTAGGTTTTAACCCCAACAATGTTTTCATTAGTTTCGATCACTCTTGAAATCATGCATTTTACAGCAGGTTGGAGCAGCCTGTATCTCAGCACAGGAATAAGGTAGGGAAGAATACAAATACTCATTTTGACTGCCTCCAGAAGTTAGATCAGATGGCAAATTGTATTTGGTGCTAGGTCTTTCCCTTTAGGTTTTACCCCAACAATGTTTTCATTAGTTTCACTCACTCTCGAAATCAAGCATTTTACAGCAGGTTGGAGCACCCTGTATCTCAGCACAGGAATAAGGTAGGGAAGAATTCTAAGGATCATTTTGACTGCCTCCAGAAGTTAGATCAGATGGCCAATGCAATTTGGTGCTAGGCCTTTCCCTTTAGGTTTTACCCCAACAATGTTTTCATTAGTTTCGCTCACTCTCGAAATCAAGCATTTTACAGCAGGTTGGAGCAGCCTGTATCTCAGCACAGGAATAAGGTAGGGAAGAATTCTAAGGATCATTTTGACTGCCTCCAGAATTTAGATCAGATGGCAAATTGTATTTTGGTGCTAGGTCTTTCCCTTTAGGTTTTACCCCAACAATGTTTTCATTAGTTTCGCTCACTCTCGAAATCAAGCATTTTACAGCAGGTTGGAGCAGCCTGTAATCTCAGCACAGGAATAAGGTAGGGAAGAATTCTTAGGATCATTTCGACTGCCTCCAGAAGTTAGATCAGATGGCCAATGCAATTTGGTGCTAGGCCTTTCCCTTTAGGTTTTACCCCAACAATGTTTTCATTAGTTTCACTCACTCTCGAAATCAAGCATTTTACAGCAGGTTGGAGCACCCTGTATCTCAGCACAGGAATAAGGTAGGGAAGAATTCTAAGGATCATTTTGACTGCCTCCAGAAGTTAGATCAGATGGCCAATGCAATTTGGTGCTAGGCCTTTCCCTTTAGGTTTTACCCCAACAATGTTTTCATTAGTTTCGCTCACTCTCGAAATCAAGCATTTTACAGCAGGTTGGAGCAGCCTGTATCTCAGCACAGGAATAAGGTAGGGAAGAATTCAAATACTCATTTTGACTGCCTCCAGAATTTAGATCAGATGGCAAATTGTATTTGGTGCTAGGTCTTTTCCCTTTAGGTTTTACCCCAACAATGTTTTCATTAGTTTCGCTCACTCTCGAAATCAAGCATTTTACAGCAGGTTGGAGCAGCCTGTATCTCAGCACAGGAATAAGGTAGGGAAGACTTCAAATACTCATATTGACTGCCTCCAGAAGTTTGATCAGATGGCCAATGCAATTTGGTGCTAAACCTCTCCCTTTAGGTTTTACCCCAACCATGTTTTCATTAGTTTCGCTCACTCTTGAAATCAAGCATTTTACAGCAGGTTGGAGCAGCCTGTATCTCAGCACAGGAATAAGGTAGGGGAAGAATTCTAAGGATCATTTTGACTGCCTCCAGAAGTTAGATCAGATGGCAAATTGGATTTGGTGCTAGGTCTTTCCCTTTAGGTTTTACCCCAACAATGTTTTCATTAGTTTCGCTCACTCTCGAAATCAAGCATTTTACAGCAGGTTGGAGCAGCCTGTATCTCAGCACAGGAATAAGGTAGGGAAGAATTCTAAGGCTCATTTTGACTGCCTCCAGAAGTTAGATCAGATGGCAAATTGTATTTGGTGCTAGGTCTTTCCCTTTAGGTTTTACCCCAACAATGTTTTCATTAGTTTCGCTCACTCTCGAAATCAAGCATTTTACAGCAGGTTGGAGCAGCCTGTATCTCAGCACAGGAATAAGGTAGGGAAGAATTCAAATACTCATTTTGACTGCCTCCAGAAGTTAGATCAGATGGCAAATTGTATTTGGTGCTAGGTCTTTCCCTTTAGGTTTTACCCAACAATGTTTTCATTAGTTTCGCTCACTCTCGAAATCAAGCATTTTACAGCAGGTTGGAGCAGCCTGTATCTCAGCACAGGAATAAGGTAGGGAAGAATTTCAAATACTCATTTTGACTGCCTCCAGAAGTTAGATCAGATGGCCAATGCAATTTGGTGCTAGGCCTTTCCCTTTAGGTTTTACCCCAACAATGTTTTCATTAGTTTCGCTCACTCTCGAAATCAAGCATTTTACAGCAGGTTGGAGCAGCCTGTATCTCAGCACAGGAATAAGGTAGGGAAGAATTCTAAGGATCATTTAGACTGCCTCCAGAAGTTAGATCAGATGGCCAACGGAATTTGGTGCTAGGCCTTTCCCTTTAGGTTTTACCCCAACAATGTTTTCATTAGTTTCGCTCACTCTCTAAATCAAGCATTTTACAGCAGGTTGGAGCAGCCTGTATCTCAGCACAGGAATAAGGTAGGGAAGAATTCAAATACTCATTTTGACTGCCTCCAGAAGTTAGATCAGATGGCAAATTGTATTTCGTGCTAGGTCTTTCCCTTTAGGTTTTACCCCAACCATGTTTTCATTAGTTTCGATCACTCTCGAAATCAAGCATATTTTACAGCAGGTTGGAGCAGCCTGTATCTCAGCACAGGAATAAGGTAGGGAAGAATTCAAATACTCATTTTGACTGCCTCCAGAAGTTAGATCAGATGGCAAATTGGATTTGGTGCTAGGTCTTTCCCTTTAGGTTTTACCCCAACAATGTTTTCATTAGTTTCGATCACTCTCGAAATCAAGCATTTTACAGCAGGTTGGAGCACCCTGTATCTCAGCACAGGAATAAGGTAGGGAAGAATTCAAATACTCATTTTGACTGCCTCCAGAAGTTAGATCAGATGGCCAATGCAATTTGGTGCTAGGCCTTTCCCTTTAGGTTTTACCCCAACAATGTTTTCATTAGTTTCGCTCACTCTCGAAATCAAGCATTTTACAGCAGGTTGGAGCAGCCTGTATCTCAGCACAGGAATAAGGTAGGGAAGAATTCTAAGGATCATTTTGACTGCCTCCAGAAGTTAGATCAGATGGCAAATTGGATTTGGTGCTAGGTCCTTCCCTTTACGTTTTACCCCAACAATGTTTTCATTAGTTTCGATCACTCTTGAAATCAAGCATTTTTCAGCAGGTTGGAGCAGCCTGTATCTCAGCACAGGAATAAGGTAGGGAAGAATTCAAATACTCATTTTGACTGCCTCCAGAAGTTAGATCAGATGGCAAATTGTATTTGGTGCTAGGTCTTTCCCTTTAGGTTTTACCCCAACAATGTTTTCATTAGTTTCACTCACTCTCGAAATCAAGCATTTTACAGCAGGCTGGAGCAGCCTGTATCTCAGCACAGGAATAAGGTAGGGAAGAATTCTAAGGATCATTTTGACTGCCTCCAGAAGTTAGATCAGATGGCCAATGGAATTTACTGCTAGGCCTTTCCCTTTAGGTTTTACCCCAACAATGTTTTCATTAGTTTCGCTCACTCTCGAAATCAAGCATTTTACAGCAGGTTGGAGCAGCCTGTATCTCAGCACAGGAATAAGGTAGGGAAGAATTCAAATACTCATTTTGACTGCCTCCAGAAGTTAGATCAGATGGCAAATTGTATTTGGTGCTAGGTCTTTCCCTTTAGGTTTTACCCCAACAATGTTTTCATTAGTTTCGCTCACTCTCGAAATCAAGCATTTTACAGCAGGTTGGAGCAGCCTGTATCTCAGCACAGGAATAAGGTAGGGAAGAATTCAAATACTCATTTTGACTGCCTCCTGAAGTTAGATCAGATTGGCCAATGCAATTTGGTGCTAAACCTCTCCCTTTAGGTTTTACCCAAACCATGTTTTCATTAGTTTCGCTCACTCTTGAAATCAAGCATTTTACAGCAGGTTGGAGCAGCCTGTATCTCAGCACAGGAATAAGGTAGGGAAGAATTCAAATACTCATTTTGACTGCCTCCAGAAGTTAGATCAGATGGCAAATTGGATTTGGTGCTAGGTCTTTCCCTTTAGGTTTTACCCCAACAATGTTTTCATTAGTTTCGCTCACTCTCGAAATCAAGCATTTTATAGCAGGTTGGAGCAGCCTGTATCTCAGCACAGGAATAAGGTAGGGAAGAATTCTAAGGATCATTTTGACTGCCTCCAGAAGTTAGATCAGATGGCAAATTGTATTTGGTGCTAGGTCTTTCCCTTTAGGTTTTACCCCAACAATGTTTTCATTAGTTTCGCTCACTCTCGAAATCAAGCATTTTACAGCAGGTTGGAGCAGCCTGTATCTCAGCACAGGAATAAGGTAGGGAAGAATTCAAATACTCATTTTGACTGCCTCCAGAAGTTAGATCAGATGGCAAATTGTATTTGGTGCTAGGTCTTTCCCTTTAGGTTTTACCCCAACAATGTTTTCATTAGTTTCGCTCACTCTCGAAATCAAGCATTTTACAGCAGGTTGGAGCAGCCTGTATCTCAGCACAGGAATAAGGTAGGGAAGAATTCAAATACTCATTTTGACTGCCTCCAGAAGTTAGATCAGATGGCCAATGCAATTCGGTGCTAGGCCTTTCCCTTTAGGTTTTACCCCAACAATGTTTTCATTAGTTTCGATCACTCTCGAAATCAAGCATTTTACAGCAGGTTGGAGCAGCCTGTATCTCAGCACAGGAATAAGGTAGGGAAGAATTCAAATACTCATTTTGACTGCCTCCAGAAGTTAGATCAGATGGCAAATTGGATTTGGTGCTAGGTCTTTCCCTTTAGGTTTTACCCCAACAATGTTTTCATTAGTTTCGCTCACTCTCGAAATCAAGCATTTTACAGCAGGTTGGAGCAGCCTGTATCTCAGCACAGGAATAAGGTAGGGAAGAATTCAAATACTCATTTTGACTGCCTCCAGAAGTTAGATCAGATGGCAAATTGTATTTGGTGCTAGGTCTTTCCCTTTAGGTTTTACCCCAACCATGTTTTCATTAGTTTCGATCACTCTCGAAATCAAGCATTTTACAGCAGGTTGGAGCAGCCTGTATCTCAGCACAGGAATAAGGTAGGGAAGAATTCAAATACTCATTTTGACTGCCTCCAGAAGTTAGATCAGATGGCAAATTGTATTTGGTGCTAGGCCTTTCCCTTTAGGTTTTACCCCAACAATGTTTTCATTAGTTTCGATCTCTCTCGAAATCAAGCATTTTACAGCAGGTTGGAGCACCCTGTATCTCAGCACAGGAATAAGGTAGGGAAGAATTCAAATACTCATTTTGACTGCCTCCAGAAGTTAGATCAGATGGCAAATTGGATTTGGTGCTAGGTCCTTTCCCTTTAGGTTTTACCCCATCAATGTTTTCATTAGTTTCGCTCACTCTCGAAATCAAGCATTTTACAGCAGGATGGAGCAGCCTGTATGTCAGCACAGGAATAAGGTAGGGAAAGAATTCTAAGGATCATTTAGACTGCCTCCAGAATTTAGATCAGATGGCCAATGCAATTTGGTGCTAGGTCTTTCCCTTTAGGTTTTACCCCAACAATGTTTTCATTAGTTTCGCTCACTCTCGAAATCAAGCATTTTACAGCAGGTTGGAGCAGCCTGTATCTCAGCACAGGAATAAGGTAGGGAAGAATTCTAAGGA
Source organism: Melanerpes formicivorus (assembly GCF_026170545.1). Classification (NCBI taxonomy): domain Eukaryota; kingdom Metazoa; phylum Chordata; class Aves; order Piciformes; family Picidae; genus Melanerpes; species Melanerpes formicivorus. The sequence goes on from NW_027142731.1 coordinate 74,471, forward strand.
TCATTTTGACTGCCTCCAGAAGTTAGATCAGATGGCAAATTGGATTTGGTGCTAGGTCCTTCCCTTTACGTTTTACCCCAACAATGTTTTCATTAGTTTCGATTACTCTTGAAATCAAGCATTTTTCAGCAGGTTGGAGCAGCCTGTATCTCAGCACAGGAATAAGGTAGGGAAGAATTCAAATACTCATTTTGACTGCCTCCAGAAGTTAGATCAGATGGCAAATTGGATTTGGTGCTAGGTCTTTCCCTTTAGGTTTTACCCCAACAATGTTTTCATTAGTTTCACTCACTCTCGAAATCAAGCATTTTACAGCAGGTTGGAGCAGCCTGTATCTCAGCACAGGAATAAGGTAGGGAAGAATTCTAAGGATCATTTTGACTGCCTCCAGAAGTTAGATCAGATGGCCAATGGAATTTGGTGCTAGGCCTTTCCCTTTAGGTTTTACCCCAACAATGTTTTCATTAGTTTCGCTCACTCTCGAAATCAAGCATTTTACAGCAGGTTGGAGCAGCCTGTATCTCAGCACAGGAATAAGGTAGGGAAGAATTCAAATACTCATTTTGACTGCCTCCAGAAGTTAGATCAGATGGCAAATTGGATTTGGTGCTAGGTCTTTCCCTTTAGGTTTTACCCCAACAATGTTTTCATTAGTTTCGCTCACTCTCGAAATCAAGCATTTTACAGCAGGTTGGAGCAGCCTGTATCTCAGCACAGGAATAAGGTAGGGAAGAATTCAAATACTCATTTTGACTGCCTCCTGAAGTTAGATCAGATGGCCAATGCAATTTGGTGCTAAACCTCTCCCTTTAGGTTTTACCCAAACCATGTTTTCATTAGTTTCGCTCACTCTTGAAATCAAGCATTTTACAGCAGGTTGGAGCAGCCTGTATCTCAGCACAGGAATAAGGTAGGGAAGAATTCAAATACTCATTTTGACTGCCTCCAGAAGTTAGATCAGATGGCAAATTGGATTTGGTGCTAGGTCTTTCCCTTTAGGTTTTACCCCAACAATGTTTTCATTAGTTTCGCTCACTCTCGAAATCAAGCATTTTATAGCAGGTTGGAGCAGCCTGTATCTCAGCACAGGAATAAGGTAGGGAAGAATTCTAAGGATCATTTTGACTGCCTCCAGAAGTTAGATCAGATGGCAAATTGTATTTGGTGCTAGGTCTTTCCCTTTAGGTTTTACCCCAACAATGTTTTCATTAGTTTCGCTCACTCTCGAAATCAAGCATTTTACAGCAGGTTGGAGCAGCCTGTATCTCAGCACAGGAATAAGGTAGGGAAGAATTCAAATACTCATTTTGACTGCCTCCAGAAGTTAGATCAGATGGCAAATTGTATTTGGTGCTAGGTCTTTCCCTTTAGGTTTTACCCCAACAATGTTTTCATTAGTTTCGCTCACTCTCGAAATCAAGCATTTTACAGCAGGTTGGAGCAGCCTGTATCTCAGCACAGGAATAAGGTAGGGAAGAATTCAAATACTCATTTTGACTGCCTCCAGAAGTTAGATCAGATGGCCAATGCAATTCGGTGCTAGGCCTTTCCCTTTAGGTTTTACCCCAACAATGTTTTCATTAGTTTCGATCACTCTCGAAATCAAGCATTTTACAGCAGGTTGGAGCAGCCTGTATCTCAGCACAGGAATAAGGTAGGGAAGAATTCAAATACTCATTTTGACTGCCTCCAGAAGTTAGATCAGATGGCAAATTGGATTTGGTGCTAGGTCTTTCCCTTTAGGTTTTACCCCAACAATGTTTTCATTAGTTTCGCTCACTCTCGAAATCAAGCATTTTACAGCAGGTTGGAGCAGCCTGTATCTCAGCACAGGAATAAGGTAGGGAAGAATTCAAATACTCATTTTGACTGCCTCCAGAAGTTAGATCAGATGGCAAATTGTATTTGGTGCTAGGTCTTTCCCTTTAGGTTTTACCCCAACCATGTTTTCATTAGTTTCGATCACTCTCGAAATCAAGCATTTTACAGCAGGTTGGAGCAGCCTGTATCTCAGCACAGGAATAAGGTAGGGAAGAATTCAAATACTCATTTTGACTGCCTCCAGAAGTTAGATCAGATGGCAAATTGTATTTGGTGCTAGGCCTTTCACTTTAGGTTTTACCCCAACAATGTTTTCATTAGTTTCGATCTCTCTCGAAATCAAGCATTTTACAGCAGGTTGGAGCACCCTGTATCTCAGCACAGGAATAAGGTAGGGAAGAATTCAAATACTCATTTTGACTGCCTCCAGAAGTTAGATCAGATGGCAAATTGGATTTGGTGCTAGGTCTTTCCCTTTAGGTTTTACCCCATCAATGTTTTCATTAGTTTCGCTCACTCTCGAAATCAAGCATTTTACAGCAGGATGGAGCAGCCTGTATCTCAGCACAGGAATAAGGTAGGGAAGAATTCTAAGGATCATTTAGACTGCCTCCAGAATTTAGATCAGATGGCCAATGCAATTTGGTGCTAGGTCTTTCCCTTTAGGTTTTACCCCAACAATGTTTTCATTAGTTTCGCTCACTCTCGAAATCAAGCATTTTACAGCAGGTTGGAGCAGCCTGTATCTCAGCACAGGAATAAGGTAGGGAAGAATTCTAAGGATCATTTTGACTGCCTCCAGAAGTTAGATCAGATGGCAAATTGGATTTGGTGCTAGGTCCTTCCCTTTACGTTTTACCCCAACAATGTTTTCATTAGTTTCGATCACTCTTGAAATCAAGCATTTTTCAGCAGGTTGGAGCAGCCTGTATCTCAGCACAGGAATAAGGTAGGGAAGAATTCAAATACTCATTTTGACTGCCTCCAGAAGTTAGATCAGATGGCAAATTGTATTTGGTGCTAGGTCTTTCCCTTTAGGTTTTACCCCAACAATGTTTTCATTAGTTTCACTCACTCTCGAAATCAAGCATTTTACAGCAGGTTGGAGCAGCCTGTATCTCAGCACAGGAATAAGGTAGGGAAGAATTCTAAGGATCATTTTGACTGCCTCCAGAAGTTAGATCAGATGGCCAATGGAATTTGGTGCTAGGCCTTTCCCTTTAGGTTTTACCCCAACAATGTTTTCATTAGTTTCGCTCACTCTCGAAATCAAGCATTTTACAGCAGGTTGGAGCAGCCTGTATCTCAGCACAGGAATAAGGTAGGGAAGAATTCAAATACTCATTTTGACTGCCTCCAGAAGTTAGATCAGATGGCAAATTGGATTTGGTGCTAGGTCTTTCCCTTTAGGTTTTACCCCAACAATGTTTTCATTAGTTTCGCTCACTCTCGAAATCAAGCATTTTACAGCAGGTTGGAGCAGCCTGTATCTCAGCACAGGAATAAGGTAGGGAAGAATTCAAATACTCATTTTGACTGCCTCCTGAAGTTAGATCAGATGGCCAATGCAATTTGGTGCTAAACCTCTCCCTTTAGGTTTTACCCAAACCATGTTTTCATTAGTTTCGCTCACTCTCGAAATCAAGCATTTTACAGCAGGTTGGAGCAGCCTGTATCTCAGCACAGGAATAAGGTAGGGAAGAATTCAAATACTCATTTTGACTGCCTCCAGAAGTTAGATCAGATGGCAAATTGGATTTGGTGCTAGGTCTTTCCCTTTAGGTTTTACCCCAACAATGTTTTCATTAGTTTCGCTCACTCTCGAAATCAAGCATTTTACAGCAGGTTGGAGCAGCCTGTATCTCAGCACAGGAATAAGGTAGGGAAGAATTCTAAGGATCATTTTGACTGCCTCCAGAAGTTAGATCAGATGGCAAATTGGATTTGGTGCTAGGTCTTTCCCTTTAGGTTTTACCCCAACAATGTTTTCATTAGTTTCGCTCACTCTCGAAATCAAGCATTTTACAGCAGGTTGGAGCAGCCTGTATCTCAGCACAGGAATAAGGTAGGGAAGAATTCTAAGGATCATTTAGACTGCCTCCAGAAGTTAGATCAGATGGCCAATGCAATTTGGTGCTAGGCCTTTCCCTTTAGGTTTTACCCCAACAATGTTTTCATTAGTTTCGCTCACTCTCGAAATCAAGCATTTTACAGCAGGTTGGAGCAGCCTGTATCTCAGCACAGGAATAAGGTAGGGAAGAATTCTAAGGATCATTTTGACTGCCTCCAGAAGTTAGATCAGATGGCAAATTGGATTTGGTGCTAGGTCCTTCCCTTTACGTTTTACCCCAACAATGTTTTCATTAGTTTCGATCACTCTTGAAATCAAGCATTTTTCAGCAGGTTGGAGCAGCCTGTATCTCAGCACAGGAATAAGGTAGGGAAGAATTCAAATACTCATTTTGACTGCCTCCAGAAGTTAGATCAGATGGCCAATGCAATTTGGTGCTAGGTCTTTCCCTTTAGGTTTTACCCCAACAATGTTTTCATTAGTTTCACTCACTCTCGAAATCAAGCATTTTACAGCAGGTTGGAGCAGCCTGTATCTCAGCACAGGAATAAGGTAGGGAAGAATTCTAAGGATCATTTTGACTGCCTCCAGAAGTTAGATCAGATGGCCAATGGAATTTGGTGCTAGGCCTTTCCCTTTAGGTTTTACCCCAACAATGTTTTCATTAGTTTCGCTCACTCTCGAAATCAAGCATTTTACAGCAGGTTGGAGCAGCCTGTATCTCAGCACAGGAATAAGGTAGGGAAGAATTCAAATACTCATTTTGACTGCCTCCAGAAGTTAGATCAGATGGCAAATTGTATTTGGTGCTAGGTCTTTCCCTTTAGGTTTTACCCCAACAATGTTTTCATTAGTTTCGCTCACTCTCGAAATCAAGCATTTTACAGCAGGTTGGAGCAGCCTGTATCTCAGCACAGGAATAAGGTAGGGAAGAATTCAAATACTCATTTTGACTGCCTCCTGAAGTTAGATCAGATGGCCAATGCAATTTGGTGCTAAACCTCTCCCTTTAGGTTTTACCCAAACCATGTTTTCATTAGTTTCGCTCACTCTTGAAATCAAGCATTTTACAGCAGGTTGGAGCAGCCTGTATCTCAGCACAGGAATAAGGTAGGGAAGAATTCAAATACTCATTTTGACTGCCTCCAGAAGTTAGATCAGATGGCAAATTGTATTTGGTGCTAGGTCTTTCCCTTTAGGTTTTACCCCAACAATGTTTTCATTAGTTTCGCTCACTCTCGAAATCAAGCATTTTACAGCAGGTTGGAGCAGCCTGTATCTCAGCACAGGAATAAGGTAGGGAAGAATTCAAATACTCATTTTGACTGCCTCCAGAAGTTAGATCAGATGGCAAATTGGATTTGGTGCTAGGTCTTTCCCTTTAGGTTTTACCCCAACAATGTTTTCATTAGTTTCGCTCACTCTCGAAATCAAGCATTTTACAGCAGGTTGGAGCAGCCTGTATCTCAGCACAGGAATAAGGTAGGGAAGAATTCAAATACTCATTTTGACTGCCTCCAGAAGTTAGATCAGATGGCAAATTGTATTTGGTGCTAGGTCTTTCCCTTTAGGTTTTACCCCAACCATGTTTTCATTAGTTTCGATCACTCTCGAAATCAAGCATTTTACAGCAGGTTGGAGCAGCCTGTATCTCAGCACAGGAATAAGGTAGGGAAGAATTCAAATACTCATTTTGACTGCCTCCAGAAGTTAGATCAGATGGCAAATTGTATTTGGTGCTAGGCCTTTCCCTTTAGGTTTTACCCCAACAATGTTTTCATTAGTTTCGCTCACTCTCGAAATCAAGCATTTTACAGCAGGTTGGAGCAGCCTGTATCTCAGCACAGGAATAAGGTAGGGAAGAATTCAAATACTCATTTTGACTGCCTCCAGAAGTTAGATCAGATGGCAAATTGGATTTGGTGCTAGGTCTTTCCCTTTAGGTTTTACCCCAACAATGTTTTCATTAGTTTCGCTCACTCTCGAAATCAAGCATTTTACAGCAGGTTGGAGCAGCCTGTATCTCAGCACAGGAATAAGGTAGGGAAGAATTCAAATACTCATTTTGACTGCCTCCAGAAGTTAGATCAGATGGCCAATGCAATTTGGTGCTAGGCCTTTCCCTTTAGGTTTTACCCCAACAATGTTTTCATTAGTTTCGCTCACTCTCGAAATCAAGCATTTTACAGCAGGTTGGAGCAGCCTGTATCTCAGCACAGGAATAAGGTAGGGAAGAATTCTAAGGATCATTTTGACTGCCTCCAGAAGTTAGATCAGATGGCCAATGGAATTTGGTGCTAGGCCTTTCCCTTTAGGTTTTACCCCAACAATGTTTTCATTAGTTTCGCTCACTCTCGAAATCAAGCATTTTACAGCAGGTTGGAGCAGCCTGTATCTCAGCACAGGAATAAGGTAGGGAAGAATTCAAATACTCATTTTGACTGCCTCCAGAAGTTAGATCAGATGGCAAATTGTATTTGGTGCTAGGTCTTTCCCTTTAGGTTTTACCCCAACAATGTTTTCATTAGTTTCGCTCACTCTCGAAATCAAGCATTTTACAGCAGGTTGGAGTAGCCTGTATCTCAGCACAGGAATAAGGTAGGGAAGAATTCAAATACTCATTTTGACTGCCTCCAGAAGTTAGATCAGATGGCAAATTGTATTTGGTGCTAGGTCTTTCCCTTTAGGTTTTACCCCAACAATGTTTTCATTAGTTTCACTCACTCTCGAAATCAAGCATTTTACAGCAGGTTGGAGCAGCCTGTATCTCAGCACAGGAATAAGGTAGGGAAGAATTCTAAGGATCATTTTGACTGCCTCCAGAAGTTAGATCAGATGGCCAATGGAATTTGGTGCTAGGCCTTTCCCTTTAGGTTTTACCCCAACAATGTTTTCATTAGTTTCGCTCACTCTCGAAATCAAGCATTTTACAGCAGGTTGGAGCAGCCTGTATCTCAGCACAGGAATAAGGTAGGGAAGAATTCAAATACTCATTTTGACTGCCTCCAGAAGTTAGATCAGATGGCAAATTGTATTTGGTGCTAGGTCTTTCCCTTTAGGTTTTACCCCAACAATGTTTTCATTAGTTTCGCTCACTCTCGAAATCAAGCATTTTACAGCAGGTTGGAGCAGCCTGTATCTCAGCACAGGAATAAGGTAGGGAAGAATTCAAATACTCATTTTGACTGCCTCCAGAAGTTAGATCAGATGGCCAATGCAATTTGGTGCTAAACCTCTCCCTTTAGGTTTTACCCAAACCATGTTTTCATTAGTTTCGCTCACTCTTGAAATCAAGCATTTTACAGCAGGTTGGAGCAGCCTGTATCTCAGCACAGGAATAAGGTAGGGAAGAATTCAAATACTCATTTTGACTGCCTCCAGAAGTTAGATCAGATGGCAAATTGGATTTGGTGCTAGGTCTTTCCCTTTAGGTTTTACCCCAACAATGTTTTCATTAGTTTCGCTCACTCTCGAAATCAAGCATTTTACAGCAGGTTGGAGCAGCCTGTATCTCAGCACAGGAATAAGGTAGGGAAGAATTCTAAGGATCATTTTGACTGCCTCCAGAAGTTAGATCAGATGGCAAATTGTATTTGGTGCTAGGTCTTTCCCTTTAGGTTTTACCCCAACAATGTTTTCATTAGTTTCGCTCACTCTCGAAATCAAGCATTTTACAGCAGGTTGGAGCAGCCTGTATCTCAGCACAGGAATAAGGTAGGGAAGAATTCTAAGGATCATTTAGACTGCCTCCAGAAGTTAGATCAGATGGCCAATGCAATTTGGTGCTAGGCCTTTCCCTTTAGGTTTTACCCCAACAATGTTTTCATTAGTTTCGCTCACTCTCGAAATCAAGCATTTTACAGCAGGTTGGAGCAGCCTGTATCTCAGCACAGGAATAAGGTAGGGAAGAATTCTAAGGATCATTTTGACTGCCTCCAGAAGTTAGATCAGATGGCTAATTGGATTTGGTGCTAGGTCCTTCCCTTTACGTTTTACCCCAACAATGTTTTCATTAGTTTCGATCACTCTTGAAATCAAGCATTTTTCAGCAGGTTGGAGCAGCCTGTATCTCAGCACAGGAATAAGGTAGGGAAGAATTCAAATACTCATTTTGACTGCCTCCAGAAGTTAGATCAGATGGCCAATGCAATTTGTTGCTAAACCTCTCCCTTTAGGTTTTACCCAAACCATGTTTTCATTAGTTTCGCTCACTCTTGAAATCAAGCATTTTACAGCAGGTTGGAGCAGCCTGTATCTCAGCACAGGAATAAGGTAGGGAAGAATTCAAATACTCATTTTGACTGCCTCCAGAAGTTAGATCAGATGGCAAATTGGATTTGGTGCTAGGTCTTTCCCTTTAGGTTTTACCCCAACAATGTTTTCATTAGTTTCGCTCACTCTCGAAATCAAGCATTTTACAGCAGGTTGGAGCAGCCTGTATCTCAGCACAGGAATAAGGTAGGGAAGAATTCTAAGGATCATTTTGACTGCCTCCAGAAGTTAGATCAGATGGCCAATGGAATTTGGTGCTAGGCCTTTCCCTTTAGGTTTTACCCCAACAATGTTTTCATTAGTTTCGCTCACTCTCGAAATCAAGCATTTTACAGCAGGTTGGAGCAGCCTGTATCTCAGCACAGGAATAAGGTAGGGAAGAATTCAAATACTCATTTTGACTGCCTCCAGAAGTTAGATCAGATGGCAAATTGGATTTGGTGCTAGGTCTTTCCCTTTAGGTTTTACCCCAACAATGTTTTCATTAGTTTCGCTCACTCTCGAAATCAAGCATTTTACAGCAGGTTGGAGCAGCCTGTATCTCAGCACAGGAATAAGGTAGGGAAGAATTCAAATACTCATTTTGACTGCCTCCAGAAGTTAGATCAGATGGCAAATTGTATTTGGTGCTAGGTCTTTCCCTTTAGGTTTTACCCCAACAATGTTTTCATTAGTTTCGCTCACTCTCGAAATCAAGCATTTTACAGCAGGTTGGAGCAGCCTGTATCTCAGCACAGGAATAAGGTAGGGAAGAATTCAAATACTCATTTTGACTGCCTCCAGAAGTTAGATCAGATGGCCAATGCAATTTGGTGCTAGGCCTTTCCCTTTAGGTTTTACCCCAACAATGTTTTCATTAGTTTCGCTCACTCTCGAAATCAAGCATTTTACAGCAGGTTGGAGCAGCCTGTATCTCAGCACAGGAATAAGGTAGGGAAGAATTCAAATACTCATTTTGACTGCCTCCAGAAGTTAGATCAGATGGCAAATTGGATTTGGTGCTAGGTCTTTCCCTTTAGGTTTTACCCCAACAATGTTTTCATTAGTTTCGCTCACTCTCGAAATCAAGCATTTTACAGCAGGTTGGAGCAGCCTGTATCTCAGCACAGGAATAAGGTAGGGAAGAATTCAAATACTCATTTTGACTGCCTCCAGAAGTTAGATCAGATGGCCAATGCAATTTGGTGCTAGGCCTTTCCCTTTAGGTTTTACCCCAACAATGTTTTCATTAGTTTCGCTCACTCTCGAAATCAAGCATTTTACAGCAGGTTGGAGCAGCCTGTATCTCAGCACAGGAATAAGGTAGGGAAGAATTCTAAGGATCATTTTGACTGCCTCCAGAAGTTAGATCAGATGGCCAATGGAATTTGGTGCTAGGCCTTTCCCTTTAGGTTTTACCCCAACAATGTTTTCATTAGTTTCGCTCACTCTCGAAATCAAGCATTTTACAGCAGGTTGGAGCAGCCTGTATCTCAGCACAGGAATAAGGTAGGGAAGAATTCAAATACTCATTTTGACTGCCTCCAGAAGTTAGATCAGATGGCAAATTGTATTTGGTGCTAGGTCTTTCCCTTTAGGTTTTACCCCAACAATGTTTTCATTAGTTTCGCTCACTCTCGAAATCAAGCATTTTACAGCAGGTTGGAGTAGCCTGTATCTCAGCACAGGAATAAGGTAGGGAAGAATTCAAATACTCATTTTGACTGCCTCCAGAAGTTAGATCAGATGGCAAATTGTATTTGGTGCTAGGTCTTTCCCTTTAGGTTTTACCCCAACAATGTTTTCATTAGTTTCACTCACTCTCGAAATCAAGCATTTTACAGCAGGTTGGAGCAGCCTGTATCTCAGCACAGGAATAAGGTAGGGAAGAATTCTAAGGATCATTTTGACTGCCTCCAGAAGTTAGATCAGATGGCCAATGGAATTTGGTGCTAGGCCTTTCCCTTTAGGTTTTACCCCAACAATGTTTTCATTAGTTTCGCTCACTCTCGAAATCAAGCATTTTACAGCAGGTTGGAGCAGCCTGTATCTCAGCACAGGAATAAGGTAGGGAAGAATTCAAATACTCATTTTGACTGCCTCCAGAAGTTAGATCAGATGGCAAATTGTATTTGGTGCTAGGTCTTTCCCTTTAGGTTTTACCCCAACAATGTTTTCATTAGTTTCGCTCACTCTCGAAATCAAGCATTTTACAGCAGGTTGGAGCAGCCTGTATCTCAGCACAGGAATAAGGTAGGGAAGAATTCAAATACTCATTTTGACTGCCTCCAGAAGTTAGATCAGATGGCCAATGCAATTTGGTGCTAAACCTCTCCCTTTAGGTTTTACCCAAACCATGTTTTCATTAGTTTCGCTCACTCTTGAAATCAAGCATTTTACAGCAGGTTGGAGCAGCCTGTATCTCAGCACAGGAATAAGGTAGGGAAGAATTCAAATACTCATTTTGACTGCCTCCAGAAGTTAGATCAGATGGCAAATTGGATTTGGTGCTAGGTCTTTCCCTTTAGGTTTTACCCCAACAATGTTTTCATTAGTTTCGCTCACTCTCGAAATCAAGCATTTTACAGCAGGTTGGAGCAGCCTGTATCTCAGCACAGGAATAAGGTAGGGAAGAATTCTAAGGATCATTTTGACTGCCTCCAGAAGTTAGATCAGATGGCAAATTGTATTTGGTGCTAGGTCTTTCCCTTTAGGTTTTACCCCAACAATGTTTTCATTAGTTTCGCTCACTCTCGAAATCAAGCATTTTACAGCAGGTTGGAGCAGCCTGTATCTCAGCACAGGAATAAGGTAGGGAAGAATTCTAAGGATCATTTAGACTGCCTCCAGAAGTTAGATCAGATGGCCAATGCAATTTGGTGCTAGGCCTTTCCCTTTAGGTTTTACCCCAACAATGTTTTCATTAGTTTCGCTCACTCTCGAAATCAAGCATTTTACAGCAGGTTGGAGCAGCCTGTATCTCAGCACAGGAATAAGGTAGGGAAGAATTCTAAGGATCATTTTGACTGCCTCCAGAAGTTAGATCAGATGGCTAATTGGATTTGGTGCTAGGTCCTTCCCTTTACGTTTTACCCCAACAATGTTTTCATTAGTTTCGATCACTCTTGAAATCAAGCATTTTTCAGCAGGTTGGAGCAGCCTGTATCTCAGCACAGGAATAAGGTAGGGAAGAATTCAAATACTCATTTTGACTGCCTCCAGAAGTTAGATCAGATGGCCAATGCAATTTGTTGCTAAACCTCTCCCTTTAGGTTTTACCCAAACCATGTTTTCATTAGTTTCGCTCACTCTTGAAATCAAGCATTTTACAGCAGGTTGGAGCAGCCTGTATCTCAGCACAGGAATAAGGTAGGGAAGAATTCAAATACTCATTTTGACTGCCTCCAGAAGTTAGATCAGATGGCAAATTGGATTTGGTGCTAGGTCTTTCCCTTTAGGTTTTACCCCAACAATGTTTTCATTAGTTTCGCTCACTCTCGAAATCAAGCATTTTACAGCAGGTTGGAGCAGCCTGTATCTCAGCACAGGAATAAGGTAGGGAAGAATTCTAAGGATCATTTTGACTGCCTCCAGAAGTTAGATCAGATGGCCAATGGAATTTGGTGCTAGGCCTTTCCCTTTAGGTTTTACCCCAACAATGTTTTCATTAGTTTCGCTCACTCTCGAAATCAAGCATTTTACAGCAGGTTGGAGCAGCCTGTATCTCAGCACAGGAATAAGGTAGGGAAGAATTCAAATACTCATTTTGACTGCCTCCAGAAGTTAGATCAGATGGCAAATTGGATTTGGTGCTAGGTCTTTCCCTTTAGGTTTTACCCCAACAATGTTTTCATTAGTTTCGCTCACTCTCGAAATCAAGCATTTTACAGCAGGTTGGAGCAGCCTGTATCTCAGCACAGGAATAAGGTAGGGAAGAATTCAAATACTCATTTTGACTGCCTCCAGAAGTTAGATCAGATGGCAAATTGTATTTGGTGCTAGGTCTTTCCCTTTAGGTTTTACCCCAACAATGTTTTCATTAGTTTCGCTCACTCTCGAAATCAAGCATTTTACAGCAGGTTGGAGCAGCCTGTATCTCAGCACAGGAATAAGGTAGGGAAGAATTCAAATACTCATTTTGACTGCCTCCAGAAGTTAGATCAGATGGCCAATGCAATTTGGTGCTAGGCCTTTCCCTTTAGGTTTTACCCCAACAATGTTTTCATTAGTTTCGCTCACTCTCGAAATCAAGCATTTTACAGCAGGTTGGAGCAGCCTGTATCTCAGCACAGGAATAAGGTAGGGAAGAATTCAAATACTCATTTTGACTGCCTCCAGAAGTTAGATCAGATGGCAAATTGTATTTGGTGCTAGGTCTTTCCCTTTAGGTTTTACCCCAACAATGTTTTCATTAGTTTCGCTCACTCTCGAAATCAAGCATTTTACAGCAGGTTGGAGCAGCCTGTATCTCAGCACAGGAATAAGGTAGGGAAGAATTCAAATACTCATTTTGACTGCCTCCAGAAGTTAGATCAGATGGCCAATGCAATTTGGTGCTAAACCTCTCCCTTTAGGTTTTACCCAAACCATGTTTTCATTAGTTTCGCTCACTCTTGAAATCAAGCATTTTACAGCAGGTTGGAGCAGCCTGTATCTCAGCACAGGAATAAGGTAGGGAAGAATTCAAATACTCATTTTGACTGCCTCCAGAAGTTAGATCAGATGGCAAATTGTATTTGGTGCTAGGTCTTTCCCTTTAGGTTTTACCCCAACCATGTTTTCATTAGTTTCGCTCACTCTCGAAATCAAGCATTTTACAGCAGGTTGGAGCAGCCTGTATCTCAGCACAGGAATAAGGTAGGGAAGAATTCTAAGGATCATTTTGACTGCCTCCAGAAGTTAGATCAGATGGCCAATGCAATTTGGTGCTAGGCCTTTCCCTTTAGGTTTTACCCCAACAATGTTTTCATTAGTTTCGCTCACTCTCGAAATCAAGCATTTTACAGCAGGTTGGAGCAGCCTGTATCTCAGCACAGGAATAAGGTAGGGAAGAATTCAAATACTCATTTTGACTGCCTCCAGAAGTTAGATCAGATGGCAAATTGGATTTGGTGCTAGGTCTTTCCCTTTAGGTTTTACCCCAACAATGTTTTCATTAGTTTCGCTCACTCTCGAAATCAAGCATTTTACAGCAGGTTGGAGCAGCCTGTATCTCAGCACAGGAATAAGGTAGGGAAGAATTCAAATACTCATTTTGACTGCCTCCAGAAGTTAGATCAGATGGCCAATGCAATTTGGTGCTAGGCCTTTCCCTTTAGGTTTTACCCCAACAATGTTTTCATTAGTTTCGCTCACTCTCGAAATCAAGCATTTTACAGCAGGTTGGAGCAGCCTGTATCTCAGCACAGGAATAAGGTAGGGAAGAATTCTAAGGATCATTTTGACTGCCTCCTGAAGTTAGATCAGATGGCCAACGGAATTTGGTGCTAGGCCTTTCCCTTTAGGTTTTACCCCAACAATGTTTTCATTAGTTTCGCTCACTCTCGAAATCAAGCATTTTACAGCAGGTTGGAGCAGCCTGTATCTCAGCACAGGAATAAGGTAGGGAAGAATTCAAATACTCATTTTGACTGCCTCCAGAAGTTAGATCAGATGGCAAATTGTATTTGGTGCTAGGTCTTTCCCTTTAGGTTTTACCCCAACAATGTTTTCATTAGTTTCGATCACTCTTGAAATCAAGCATTTTACAGCAGGTTGGAGCAGCCTGTATCTCAGCACAGGAATAAGGTAGGGAAGAATTCTAAGGATCATTTTGACTGCCTCCAGAAGTTAGATCAGATGGCCAACGGAATTTGGTGCTAGGCCTTTCCCTTTAGGTTTTACCCCAACAATGTTTTCATTAGTTTCGCTCACTCTCGAAATCAAGCATTTTACAGCAGGTTGGATCAGCCTGTATCTCAGCAGAGGAATAAGGTAGGGAAGAATTCAACTACTCATTTTGACTGCCTCCTGAAGTTAGATCAGATGGCAAATTGTATTTGGTGCTAGGTCTTTCCCTTTAGGTTTTACCCCAACAATGTTTTCATTAGTTTCGCTCACTCTCGAAATCAAGCATTTTACAGCAGGTTGGAGCAGCCTGTATCTCAGCACAGGAATAAGGTAGGGAAGAATTCAAATACTCATTTTGACTGCCTCCAGAAGTTAGATCAGATGGCAAATTGTATTTCGTGCTAGGTCTTTCCCTTTAGGTTTTACCCCAACCATGTTTTCATTAGTTTCGATCACTCTCGAAATCAAGCATTTTACAGCAGGTTGGAGCAGCCTGTATCTCAGCACAGGAATAAGGTAGGGAAGAATTCTAAGGATCATTTTGACTGCCTCCAGAAGTTAGATCAGATGGCAAATTGTATTTGGTGCTAGGCCTTTCCCTTTAGGTTTTACCCCAACAATGTTTTCATTAGTTTCGCTCACTCTCGAAATCAAGCATTTTACAGCAGGTTGGAGCAGCCTGTATCTCAGCACAGGAATAAGGTAGGGAAGAATTCTAAGGATCATTTTGACTGCCTCCAGAAGTTAGATCAGATGACCAATGGAATTTGGTGCTAGGCCTTTCCCTTTAGGTTTTACCCCAACAATGTTTTCATTAGTTTCGCTCACTCTCGAAATCAAGCATTTTACAGCAGGTTGGAGCAGCCTGTATCTCAGCACAGGAATAAGGTAGGGAAGAATTCAAATACTCATTTTGACTGCCTCCAGAAGTTAGATCAGATGGCCAATGCAATTTGGTGCTAGGCCTTTCCCTTTAGGTTTTACCCCAACAATGTTTTCATTAGTTTCGCTCACTCTCGAAATCAAGCATTTTACAGCAGGTTGGAGCAGCCTGTATCTCAGCACAGGAATAAGGTAGGGAAGAATTCTAAGGATCATTTTGACTGCCTCCAGAAGTTAGATCAGATGGCCAACGGAATTTGGTGCTAGGCCTTTCCCTTTAGGTTTTACCCCAACAATGTTTTCATTAGTTTCGCTCACTCTCTAAATCAAGCATTTTACAGCAGGTTGGAGCAGCCTGTATCTCAGCACAGGAATAAGGTAGGGAAGAATTCAAATACTCATTTTGACTGCCTCCAGAAGTTAGATCAGATGGCAAATTGTATTTGGTGCTAGGTCTTTCCCTTTAGGTTTTACCCCAACAATGTTTTCATTAGTTTCGCTCACTCTTGAAATCAAGCATTTTACAGCAGGTTGGAGCAGCCTGTATCTCAGCACAGGAATAAGGTAGGGAAGAATTCAAATACTCATTTTGACTGCCTCCAGAAGTTAGATCAGATGGCCAACGGAATTTGGTGCTATGCCTTTCCCTTTAGGTTTTACCCCAACAATGTTTTCATTAGTTTCGCTCACTCTCGAAATCAAGCATTTTACAGCAGGTTGGAGCAGCCTGTATCTCAGCACAGGAATAAGGTAGGGAAGAATTCAAATACTCATTTTGACTGCCTCCAGAAGGTAGATCAGATGGCAAGTTGTATTTGGTGCTAGGTCTTTCCCTTTAGTTTTTACCCCAGCAATGTTTTCATTAGTTTCGCTCACTCTCGAAATCAAGCATTTTACAGCAGGTTGGAGCAGCCTGTATCTCAGCACAGGAATAAGGTAGGGAAGAATTCAAATACTCATTTTGACTGCCTCCAGAAGTTAGATCAGATGGCAAATTGTATTTGGTGCTAGGTCTTTCCCTTTAGGTTTTACCCCAACCATGTTTTCATTAGTTTCGATCACTCTCGAAATCAAGCATTTTACAGCAGGTTGGAGCAGCCTGTATCTCAGCACAGGAATAAGGTAGGGAAGAATTCAAATACTCATTTTGACTGCCTCCAGAAGTTAGATCAGATGGCAAATTGGATTTGGTGCTAGGTCTTTCCCTTTAGGTTTTACCCCAACCATGTTTTCATTAGTTTCGATCACTCTCGAAATCAAGCATTTTACAGCAGGTTGGAGCAGCCTGTATCTCAGCACAGGAATAAGGTAGGGAAGAATTCAAATACTCATTTCGACTGCCTCCAGAAGTTAGATCAGATGGCAAATTGGATTTGGTGCTAGGTCTTTCCCTTTAGGTTTTACCCCAACAATGTTTTCATTAGTTTCGCTCACTCTCGAAATCAAGCATTTTACAGCAGGTTGGAGCAGCCTGTATCTCAGCACAGGAATAAGGTAGGGAAGAATTCAAATACTCATTTTGACTGCCTCCAGAAGTTAGATCAGATGGCCAATGCAATTTGGTGCTAGGCCTTTCCCTTTAGGTTTTACCCCAACAATGTTTTCATTAGTTTCGCTCACTCTCGAAATCAAGCATTTTACAGCAGGTTGGAGCAGCCTGTATCTCAGCACAGGAATAAGGTAGGGAAGAATTCTAAGGATCATTTTGACTGCCTCCTGAAGTTAGATCAGATGGCCAACGGAATTTGGTGCTAGGCCTTTCCCTTTAGGTTTTACCCCAACAATGTTTTCATTAGTTTCGCTCACTCTCGAAATCAAGCATTTTACAGCAGGTTGGAGCAGCCTGTATCTCAGCACAGGAATAAGGTAGGGAAGAATTCAAATACTCATTTTGACTGCCTCCAGAAGTTAGATCAGATGGCAAATTGTATTTGGTGCTAGGTCTTTCCCTTTAGGTTTTACCCCAACAATGTTTTCATTAGTTTCGATCACTCTTGAAATCAAGCATTTTACAGCAGGTTGGAGCAGCCTGTATCTCAGCACAGGAATAAGGTAGGGAAGAATTCTAAGGATCATTTTGACTGCCTCCAGAAGTTAGATCAGATGGCCAACGGAATTTGGTGCTAGGCCTTTCCCTTTAGGTTTTACCCCAACAATGTTTTCATTAGTTTCGCTCACTCTCGAAATCAAGCATTTTACAGCAGGTTGGATCAGCCTGTATCTCAGCAGAGGAATAAGGTAGGGAAGAATTCAACTACTCATTTTGACTGCCTCCTGAAGTTAGATCAGATGGCAAATTGTATTTGGTGCTAGGTCTTTCCCTTTAGGTTTTACCCCAACAATGTTTTCATTAGTTTCGCTCACTCTCGAAATCAAGCATTTTACAGCAGGTTGGAGCAGCCTGTATCTCAGCACAGGAATAAGGTAGGGAAGAATTCAAATACTCATTTTGACTGCCTCCAGAAGTTAGATCAGATGGCAAATTGTATTTCGTGCTAGGTCTTTCCCTTTAGGTTTTACCCCAACCATGTTTTCATTAGTTTCGATCACTCTCGAAATCAAGCATTTTACAGCAGGTTGGAGCAGCCTGTATCTCAGCACAGGAATAAGGTAGGGAAGAATTCTAAGGATCATTTTGACTGCCTCCAGAAGTTAGATCAGATGGCAAATTGTATTTGGTGCTAGGCCTTTCCCTTTAGGTTTTACCCCAACAATGTTTTCATTAGTTTCGCTCACTCTCGAAATCAAGCATTTTACAGCAGGTTGGAGCAGCCTGTATCTCAGCACAGGAATAAGGTAGGGAAGAATTCTAAGGATCATTTTGACTGCCTCCAGAAGTTAGATCAGATGACCAATGGAATTTGGTGCTAGGCCTTTCCCTTTAGGTTTTACCCCAACAATGTTTTCATTAGTTTCGCTCACTCTCGAAATCAAGCATTTTACAGCAGGTTGGAGCAGCCTGTATCTCAGCACAGGAATAAGGTAGGGAAGAATTCAAATACTCATTTTGACTGCCTCCAGAAGTTAGATCAGATGGCCAATGCAATTTGGTGCTAGGCCTTTCCCTTTAGGTTTTACCCCAACAATGTTTTCATTAGTTTCGCTCACTCTCGAAATCAAGCATTTTACAGCAGGTTGGAGCAGCCTGTATCTCAGCACAGGAATAAGGTAGGGAAGAATTCTAAGGATCATTTTGACTGCCTCCAGAAGTTAGATCAGATGGCCAACGGAATTTGGTGCTAGGCCTTTCCCTTTAGGTTTTACCCCAACAATGTTTTCATTAGTTTCGCTCACTCTCTAAATCAAGCATTTTACAGCAGGTTGGAGCAGCCTGTATCTCAGCACAGGAATAAGGTAGGGAAGAATTCAAATACTCATTTTGACTGCCTCCAGAAGTTAGATCAGATGGCAAATTGTATTTGGTGCTAGGTCTTTCCCTTTAGGTTTTACCCCAACAATGTTTTCATTAGTTTCGCTCACTCTTGAAATCAAGCATTTTACAGCAGGTTGGAGCAGCCTGTATCTCAGCACAGGAATAAGGTAGGGAAGAATTCAAATACTCATTTTGACTGCCTCCAGAAGTTAGATCAGATGGCCAACGGAATTTGGTGCTATGCCTTTCCCTTTAGGTTTTACCCCAACAATGTTTTCATTAGTTTCGCTCACTCTCGAAATCAAGCATTTTACAGCAGGTTGGAGCAGCCTGTATCTCAGCACAGGAATAAGGTAGGGAAGAATTCAAATACTCATTTTGACTGCCTCCAGAAGGTAGATCAGATGGCAAGTTGTATTTGGTGCTAGGTCTTTCCCTTTAGTTTTTACCCCAGCAATGTTTTCATTAGTTTCGCTCACTCTCGAAATCAAGCATTTTACAGCAGGTTGGAGCAGCCTGTATCTCAGCACAGGAATAAGGTAGGGAAGAATTCAAATACTCATTTTGACTGCCTCCAGAAGTTAGATCAGATGGCAAATTGTATTTGGTGCTAGGTCTTTCCCTTTAGGTTTTACCCCAACCATGTTTTCATTAGTTTCGATCACTCTCGAAATCAAGCATTTTACAGCAGGTTGGAGCAGCCTGTATCTCAGCACAGGAATAAGGTAGGGAAGAATTCAAATACTCATTTTGACTGCCTCCAGAAGTTAGATCAGATGGCAAATTGGATTTGGTGCTAGGTCTTTCCCTTTAGGTTTTACCCCAACCATGTTTTCATTAGTTTCGATCACTCTCGAAATCAAGCATTTTACAGCAGGTTGGAGCAGCCTGTATCTCAGCACAGGAATAAGGTAGGGAAGAATTCAAATACTCATTTCGACTGCCTCCAGAAGTTAGATCAGATGGCAAATTGGATTTGGTGCTAGGTCTTTCCCTTTAGGTTTTACCCCAACAATGTTTTCATTAGTTTCGCTCACTCTCGAAATCAAGCATTTTACAGCAGGTTGGAGCAGCCTGTATCTCAGCACAGGAATAAGGTAGGGAAGAATTCTAAGGATCATTTTGACTGCCTCCAGAAGTTAGATCAGTTGGCAAATTGTATTTGGTGCTAGGTCTTTCCCTTTAGGTTTTACCCCAACCATGTTTTCATTAGTTTCGCTCACTCTCGAAATCAAGCATTTTACAGCAGGTTGGAGCAGCCTGTATCTCAGCACAGGAATAAGGTAGGGAAAAATTCAAATACTCATTTTGACTGCCTCCAGAAGTTAGATCAGATGGCCAATGCAATTTGGTGCTAGGCCTTTCCCTGTAGGTTTTACCCCAACAATGTTTTCATTAGTTTCGCTCACTCTCGAAATCAAGCATTTTACAGCAGGTTGGAGCAGCCTGTATCTCAGCACAGGAATAAGGTAGGGAAAAATTCAAATACTCATTTTGACTGCCTCCAGAAGTTAGATCAGATGGCCAATGCAATTTGGTGCTAGGCATTTCCCTTTAGGTTTTACCCCAACAATGTTTTCATTAGTTTCGCTCACTCTCGAAATCAAGCATTTTACAGCAGGTTGGAGCAGCCTGTATCTCAGCACAGGAATAAGGTAGGGAAGAATTCTAAGGATCATTTTGACTGCCTCCAGAAGTTAGATCAGATGGCCAACGGAATTTGGTGCTAGGCCTTTCCCTTTAGGTTTTACCCCAACAATGTTTTCATTAGTTTCGCTCACTCTCGAAATCAAGCATTTTACAGCAGGTTGGAGCAGCCTGTATCTCAGCACAGGAATAAGGTAGGGAAGAATTCAAAGACTCATTTTGACTGCCTCCAGAAGTTAGATCAGATGGCAAATTGTATTTGGTGCTAGGCCTTTCCCTTTAGGTTTTACCCCAACAATGTTTTCATTAGTTTCGCTCACTCTCGAAATCAAGCATTTTACAGCAGGTTGGAGCAGCCTGTATCTCAGCACAGGAATAAGGTAGGGAAGAATTCTAAGGATCATTTTGACTGCCTCCAGAAGTTAGATCAGATGGCCAATGCAATTTGGTGCTAGGCCTTTCCCTTTAGGTTTTACCCCAACAATGTTTTCATTAGTTTCGCTCACTCTCGAAATCAAGCATTTTACAGCAGGTTGGAGCAGCCTGTATCTCAGCACAGGAATAAGGTAGGGAAGAATTCAAATACTCATTTTGACTGCCTCCAGAAGTTAGATCAGATGGCCAATGCAATTTGGTGCTAAACCTTTCCCTTTAGGTTTTACCCCAACCATGTTTTCATTAGTCTCGCTCACTCTTGAAATCAAGCATTTTACAGCAGGTTGGAGCAGCCTGTATCTCAGCACAGGAATAAGGTAGGGAAGAATTCAAATACTCATTTTGACTGCCTCCAGAAGTTAGATCAGATGGCAAATTGGATTTGGTGCTAGGTCTTTCCCTTTAGGTTTTACCCCAACAATGTTTTCATTAGTTTCGCTCACTCTCGAAATCAAGCATTTTACAGCAGGTTGGAGCAGCCTGTATCTCAGCACAGGAATAAGGTAGGGAAGAACTCTAAGGATCATTTTGACTGCCTCCAGAAGTTAGATCAGATGGCAAATTGGATTTGGTGCTAGGTCTTTCCCTTTAGGTTTTACCCCAACAATGTTTTCATTAGTTTCGCTCACTCTCGAAATCAAGCATTTTACAGCAGGTTGGAGCAGCCTGTATCTCAGCACAGGAATAAGGTAGGGAAGAATTCAAATACTCATTTTGACTGCCTCCAGAAGTTAGATCAGATGGCCAATGCAATTTGGTGCTAGGCCTTTCCCTGTAGGTTTTACCCCAACAATGTTTTCATTAGTTTCGCTCACTCTCGAAATCAAGCATTTTACAGCAGGTTGGAGCAGCCTGTATCTCAGCACAGGAATAAGGTAGGGAAGAATTCAAATACTCATTTTGACTGCCTCCAGAAGTTAGATCAGATGGCCAATGCAATTTGGTGCTAGGCCTTTCCCTTTAGGTTTTACCCCAACAATGTTTTCATTAGTTTCGCTCACTCTCGAAATCAAGCATTTTACAGCAGGTTGGAGCAGCCTGTATCTCAGCACAGGAATAAGGTAGGGAAGAATTCTAAGGATCATTTTGACTGCCTCCAGAAGTTAGATCAGATGGCCAACGGAATTTGGTGCTAGGCCTTTCCCTTTAGGTTTTACCCCAACAATGTTTTCATTAGTTTCGCTCACTCTCTAAATCAAGCATTTTACAGCAGGTTGGAGCAGCCTGTATCTCAGCACAGGAATAAGGTAGGGAAGAATTCAAATACTCATTTTGACTGCCTCCAGAAGTTAGATCAGATGGCAAATTGTATTTGGTGCTAGGTCTTTCCCTTTAGGTTTTACCCCAACAATGTTTTCATTAGTTTCGCTCACTCTTGAAATCAAGCATTTTACAGCAGGTTGGAGCAGCCTGTATCTCAGCACAGGAATAAGGTAGGGAAGAATTCAAATACTCATTTTGACTGCCTCCAGAAGTTAGATCAGATGGCCAACGGAATTTGGTGCTATGCCTTTCCCTTTAGGTTTTACCCCAACAATGTTTTCATTAGTTTCGCTCACTCTCGAAATCAAGCATTTTACAGCAGGTTGGAGCAGCCTGTATCTCAGCACAGGAATAAGGTAGGGAAGAATTCAAATACTCATTTTGACTGCCTCCAGAAGGTAGATCAGATGGCAAGTTGTATTTGGTGCTAGGTCTTTCCCTTTAGTTTTTACCCCAGCAATGTTTTCATTAGTTTCGCTCACTCTCGAAATCAAGCATTTTACAGCAGGTTGGAGCAGCCTGTATCTCAGCACAGGAATAAGGTAGGGAAGAATTCAAATACTCATTTTGACTGCCTCCAGAAGTTAGATCAGATGGCAAATTGTATTTGGTGCTAGGTCTTTCCCTTTAGGTTTTACCCCAACCATGTTTTCATTAGTTTCGATCACTCTCGAAATCAAGCATTTTACAGCAGGTTGGAGCAGCCTGTATCTCAGCACAGGAATAAGGTAGGGAAGAATTCAAATACTCATTTTGACTGCCTCCAGAAGTTAGATCAGATGGCAAATTGGATTTGGTGCTAGGTCTTTCCCTTTAGGTTTTACCCCAACCATGTTTTCATTAGTTTCGATCACTCTCGAAATCAAGCATTTTACAGCAGGTTGGAGCAGCCTGTATCTCAGCACAGGAATAAGGTAGGGAAGAATTCAAATACTCATTTTGACTGCCTCCAGAAGTTAGATCAGATGGCAAATTGGATTTGGTGCTAGGTCTTTCCCTTTAGGTTTTACCCCAACAATGTTTTCATTAGTTTCGCTCACTCTCGAAATCAAGCATTTTACAGCAGGTTGGAGCAGCCTGTATCTCAGCACAGGAATAAGGTAGGGAAGAATTCTAAGGATCATTTTGACTGCCTCCAGAAGTTAGATCAGTTGGCAAATTGTATTTGGTGCTAGGTCTTTCCCTTTAGGTTTTACCCCAACCATGTTTTCATTAGTTTCGCTCACTCTCGAAATCAAGCATTTTACAGCAGGTTGGAGCAGCCTGTATCTCAGCACAGGAATAAGGTAGGGAAAAATTCAAATACTCATTTTGACTGCCTCCAGAAGTTAGATCAGATGGCCAATGCAATTTGGTGCTAGGCCTTTCCCTGTAGGTTTTACCCCAACAATGTTTTCATTAGTTTCGCTCACTCTCGAAATCAAGCATTTTACAGCAGGTTGGAGCAGCCTGTATCTCAGCACAGGAATAAGGTAGGGAAAAATTCAAATACTCATTTTGACTGCCTCCAGAAGTTAGATCAGATGGCCAATGCAATTTGGTGCTAGGCATTTCCCTTTAGGTTTTACCCCAACAATGTTTTCATTAGTTTCGCTCACTCTCGAAATCAAGCATTTTACAGCAGGTTGGAGCAGCCTGTATCTCAGCACAGGAATAAGGTAGGGAAGAATTCTAAGGATCATTTTGACTGCCTCCAGAAGTTAGATCAGATGGCCAACGGAATTTGGTGCTAGGCCTTTCCCTTTAGGTTTTACCCCAACAATGTTTTCATTAGTTTCGCTCACTCTCGAAATCAAGCATTTTACAGCAGGTTGGAGCAGCCTGTATCTCAGCACAGGAATAAGGTAGGGAAGAATTCAAAGACTCATTTTGACTGCCTCCAGAAGTTAGATCAGATGGCAAATTGTATTTGGTGCTAGGCCTTTCCCTTTAGGTTTTACCCCAACAATGTTTTCATTAGTTTCGCTCACTCTCGAAATCAAGCATTTTACAGCAGGTTGGAGCAGCCTGTATCTCAGCACAGGAATAAGGTAGGGAAGAATTCTAAGGATCATTTTGACTGCCTCCAGAAGTTAGATCAGATGGCCAATGCAATTTGGTGCTAGGCCTTTCCCTTTAGGTTTTACCCCAACAATGTTTTCATTAGTTTCGCTCACTCTCGAAATCAAGCATTTTACAGCAGGTTGGAGCAGCCTGTATCTCAGCACAGGAATAAGGTAGGGAAGAATTCAAATACTCATTTTGACTGCCTCCAGAAGTTAGATCAGATGGCCAATGCAATTTGGTGCTAAACCTTTCCCTTTAGGTTTTACCCCAACCATGTTTTCATTAGTCTCGCTCACTCTTGAAATCAAGCATTTTACAGCAGGTTGGAGCAGCCTGTATCTCAGCACAGGAATAAGGTAGGGAAGAATTCAAATACTCATTTTGACTGCCTCCAGAAGTTAGATCAGATGGCAAATTGGATTTGGTGCTAGGTCTTTCCCTTTAGGTTTTACCCCAACAATGTTTTCATTAGTTTCGCTCACTCTCGAAATCAAGCATTTTACAGCAGGTTGGAGCAGCCTGTATCTCAGCACAGGAATAAGGTAGGGAAGAACTCTAAGGATCATTTTGACTGCCTCCAGAAGTTAGATCAGATGGCAAATTGGATTTGGTGCTAGGTCTTTCCCTTTAGGTTTTACCCCAACAATGTTTTCATTAGTTTCGCTCACTCTCGAAATCAAGCATTTTACAGCAGGTTGGAGCAGCCTGTATCTCAGCACAGGAATAAGGTAGGGAAGAATTCAAATACTCATTTTGACTGCCTCCAGAAGTTAGATCAGATGGCCAATGCAATTTGGTGCTAGGCCTTTCCCTGTAGGTTTTACCCCAACAATGTTTTCATTAGTTTCGCTCACTCTCGAAATCAAGCATTTTACAGCAGGTTGGAGCAGCCTGTATCTCAGCACAGGAATAAGGTAGGGAAGAATTCAAATACTCATTTTGACTGCCTCCAGAAGTTAGATCAGATGGCCAATGCAATTTGGTGCTAGGCCTTTCCCTTTAGGTTTTACCCCAACAATGTTTTCATTAGTTTCGCTCACTCTCGAAATCAAGCATTTTACAGCAGGTTGGAGCAGCCTGTATCTCAGCACAGGAATAAGGTAGGGAAGAATTCTAAGGATCATTTTGACTGCCTCCTGAAGTTAGATCAGATGGCCAGCGGAATTTGGTGCTAGGCCTTTCCCTTTAGGTTTTACCCCAACAATGTTTTCATTAGTTTCGCTCACTCTCGAAATCAAGCATTTTACAGCAGGTTGGAGCAGCCTGTATCTCAGCACAGGAATAAGGTAGGGAAGAATTCTAAGGATCATTTTGACTGCCTCCTGAAGTTAGATCAGATGGCCAACGGAATTTGGAGCAAGGCCTTTCCCTTTCGGTTTTACCCCAACAATGTTTTCATTAGTTTCGCTCACTCTCGAAATCAAGCATTTTACAGCAGGTTGGAGCAGCCTGTATCTCAGCACAGGAATAAGGTAGGGAAGAATTCTAAGGATCATTTTGACTGCCTCCAGAAGTTAGATCAGATGGCCAATGCAATTTGGTGCTAGGCCTTTCCCTTTAGGTTTTACCCCAACAATGTTTTTATTGGTTTCGCTCTTCTCGAAATCAAGCATTTTACAGCAGGTTGGAGCAGCCTGTATCTCAGCACAGGAATAAGGTAGGGAAGAATTCAAATACTCATTTTGACTGCCTCCAGAAGTTAGAGCAGATGGCCAATGCAATTTGGTGCTAAACCTTTCCCTTTAGGTTTTACCCCAACCATGTTTTCATTAGTTTCGCTCACTCTTGAAATCAAGCATTTTACAGCAGGTTGGAGCAGCCTGTATCTCAGCACAGGAATAAGGTAGGGAAGAATTCAAATACTCATTTTGACTGCCTCCAGAAGTTAGATCAGATGGCAAATTGTATTTGGTGCTAGGTCTTTCCCTTTAGGTTTTACCCCAACAATGTTTTCATTAGTTTCGCTCACTCTCTAAATCAAGCATTTTACAGCAGGTTGGAGCAGCCTGTATCTCAGCACAGGAATAAGGTAGGGAAGAATTCAAATACTCATTTTGACTGCCTCCAGAAGTTAGATCAGATGGCAAATTGGATTTGGTGCTAGGCCTTTCCCTTTAGGTTTTACCCCAACAATATTTTCATTAGTTTCGATTACTCTCGAAATCAAGCATTTTACAGCAGGTTGGAGCAGCCTGTATCTCAGCACAGGAATAAGGTAGGGAAGAATTCTAAGGATCATTTTGACTGCCTCCAGAAGTTAGATCAGATGGCCAATGCAATTTGGTGCTAGGCCTTTCCCTTTAGGTTTTACCCCAACAATGTTTTCATTAGTTTCGCTCACTCTCGAAATCAAGCATTTTACAGCAGGTTGGAGCAGCCTGTATCTCAGCACAGGAATAAGGTAGGGAAGAATTCAAATACTCATTTTGACTGCCTCCAGAAGTTAGATCAGATGGCCAATGCAATTTGGTGCTAAACCTTTCCCTTTAGGTTTTACCCCAACCATGTTTTCATTAGTTTCGCTCACTCTTGAAATCAAGCATTTTACAGCAGGTTGGAGCAGCCTGTATCTCAGCACAGGAATAAGGTAGGGAAGAATTCAAATACTCATTTTGACTGCCTCCAGAAGTTAGATCAGATGGCAAATTGGATTTGGTGCTAGGTCTTTCCCTTTAGGTTTTACCCCAACAATGTTTTCATTAGTTTCGCTCACTCTCGAAATCAAGCATTTTACAGCAGGTTGGAGCAGCCTGTATCTCAGCACAGGAATAAGGTAGGGAAGAATTCAAATACTCATTTTGACTGCCTCCAGAAGTTAGATCAGATGGCAAATTGGATTTGGTGCTAGGTCTTTCCCTTTAGGTTTTACCCCAACAATGGTTTCATTAGTTTCGCTCACTCTCGAAATCAAGCATTTTACAGCAGGTTGGAGCAGCCTGTATCTCAGCACAGGAATAAGGTAGGGAAGAATTCAAATACTCATTTTGACTGCCTCCAGAAGTTAGATCAGATGGCAAATTGTATTTGGTGCTAGGTCTTTCCCTTTAGGTTTTACCCCAACCATGTTTTCATTAGTTTCGATCACTCTCGAAATCAAGCATTTTACAGCAGGTTGGAGCAACCTGTATCTCAGCACAGGAATAAGGTAGGGAAGAATTCAAATACTCATTTTGACTGCCTCCAGAAGTTAGATCAGATGGCAAATTGTATTTGGTGCTAGGCCTTTCCCTGTAGGTTTTACCCCAACAATGTTTTCATTAGTTTCGCTCACTCTCGAAATCAAGCATTTTACAGCAGGTTGGAGCAGCCTGTATCTCAGCACAGGAATAAGGTAGGGAAGAATTCAAATACTCATTTTGACTGCCTCCAGAAGTTAGATCAGATGGCCAATGCAATTTGGTGCTAGGCCTTTCCCTTTAGGTTTTACCCCAACAATGTTTTCATTAGTTTCGCTCACTCTCGAAATCAAGCATTTTACAGCAGGTTGGAGCAGCCTGTATCTCAGCACAGGAATAAGGTAGGGAAGAATTCTAAGGATCATTTTGACTGCCTCCTGAAGTTAGATCAGATGGCCAACGGAATTTGGTGCTAGGCCTTTCCCTTTAGGTTTTACCCCAACAATGTTTTCATTAGTTTCGCTCACTCTCGAAATCAAGCATTTTACAGCAGGTTGGAGCAGCCTGTATCTCAGCACAGGAATAAGGTAGGGAAGAATTCAAATACTCATTTTGACTGCCTCCAGAAGTTAGATCAGATGGTAAATTGTATTTGGTGCTAGGCCTTTCCCTTTAGGTTTTACCCCAACAATGTTTTCATTAGTTTCGCTCACTCTCGAAATCAAGCATTTTACAGCAGGTTGGAGCAGCCTGTATCTCAGCACAGGAATAAGGTAGGGAAGAATTCTAAGGATCATTTTGACTGCCTCCAGAAGTTAGATCAGATGGCCAATGCAATTTGGTGCTAGGCCTTTCCCTTTAGGTTTTACCCCAACAATGTTTTTATTGGTTTCGCTCTTCTCGAAATCAAGCATTTTACAGCAGGTTGGAGCAGCCTGTATCTCAGCACAGGAATAAGGTAGGGAAGAATTCAAATACTCATTTTGACTGCCTCCAGAAGTTAGATCAGATGGCCAATGCAATTTGGTGCTAGGTCTTTCCCTTTAGGTTTTACCCCAACCATGTTTTCATTAGTTTCGCTCACTCTTGAAATCAAGCATTTTACAGCAGGTTGGAGCAGCCTGTATCTCAGCACAGGAATAAGGTAGGGAAGAATTCAAATACTCATTTTGACTGCCTCCAGAAGTTAGATCAGATGGCAAATTGTATTTGGTGCTAGGTCTTTCCCTTTAGGTTTTACCCCAACAATGTTTTCATTAGTTTCGCTCACTCTCGAAATCAAGCATTTTACAGCAGGTTGGAGCAGCCTGTATCTCAGCACAGGAATAAGGTAGGGAAGAATTCAAATACTCATTTTGACTGCCTCCAGAAGTTAGATCAGATGGCAAATTGGATTTGGTGCTAGGTCTTTCCCTTTAGGTTTTACCCCAACAATGTTTTCATTAGTTTCGCTCACTCTCGAAATCAAGCATTTTACAGCAGGTTGGAGCAGCCTGTATCTCAGCACAGGAATAAGGTAGGGAAGAATTCTAAGGATCATTTTGACTGCCTCCAGAAGTTAGATCAGATGGCAAATTGTATTTGGTGCTAGGTCTTTCCCTTTAGGTTTTACCCCAACAATGTTTTCATTAGTTTCGATCACTCTCGAAATCAAGCATTTTACAGCAGGTTGGAGCAGCCTGTATCTCAGCACAGGAATAAGGTAGGGAAGAATTCAAATACTCATTTTGACTGCCTCCAGAAGTTAGATCAGATGGCAAATTGTATTTGGTGCTAGGCCTTTCCCTTTAGGTTTTACCCCAGCAATGTTTTCATTAGTTTCGCTCACTCTCGAAATCAAGCATTTTACAGCAGGTTGGAGCAGCCTGTATCTCAGCACAGGAATAAGGTAGGGAAGAATTCAAATACTCATTTTGACTGCCTCCAGAAGTTAGATCAGATGGCCAATGCAATTTGGTGCTAGGCCTTTCCCTTTAGGTTTTACCCCAACAATGTTTTCATTAGTTTCGCTCACTCTCGAAATCAAGCATTTTACAGCAGGTTGGAGCAGCCTGTATCTCAGCACAGGAATAAGGTAGGGAAGAATTCTAAGGATCATTGTGACTGCCTCCTGAAGTTAGATCAGATGGCCAACGGAATTTGGTGCTAGGCCTTTCCCTTTAGGTTTTACCCCAACAATGTTTTCATTAGTTTCGCTCACTCTCGAAATCAAGCATTTTACAGCAGGTTGGAGCAGCCTGTATCTCAGCACAGGAATAAGGTAGGGAAGAATTCAAATACTCATTTTGACTGCCTCCAGAAGTTAGATCAGATGGCAAATTGTATTTGGTGCTAGGTCTTTCCCTTTAGGTTTTACCCCAACAATGTTTTCATTAGTTTCGATCACTCTTGAAATCAAGCATTTTACAGCAGGTTGGAGCAGCCTGTATCTCAGCACAGGAATAAGGTAGGGAAGAATTCTAAGGATCATTTTGACTGCCTCCAGAAGTTAGATCAGATGGCCAACGGAATTTGGTGCTAGGCCTTTCCCTTTAGGTTTTACCCCAACAATGTTTTCATTAGTTTCGCTCACTCTCGAAATCAAGCATTTTACAGCAGGTTGGAGCAGCCTGTATCTCAGCACAGGAATAAGGTAGGGAAGAATTCAAATACTCATTTTGACTGCCTCCAGAAGTTAGATCAGATGGCAAATTGTATTTGGTGCTAGGTCTTTCCCTTTAGGTTTTACCCCAACAATGTTTTCATTAGTTTCGCTCACTCTCGAAATCAAGCATTTTACAGCAGGTTGGAGCAGCCTGTATCTCAGCACAGGAATAAGGTAGGGAAGAATTCAAATACTCATTTTGACTGCCTCCAGAAGTTAGATCAGATTGCCAATGCAATTTGGTGCTAGGCCTTTCCCTTTAGGTTTTACCCCAACAATCTTTTCATTAGTTTCGCTCACTCTCTAAATCAAGCATTTTACAGCAGGTTGGAGCAGCCTGTATCTCAGCACAGGAATAAGGTAGGGAAGAATTCAAATACTCATTTTGACTGCCTCCAGAAGTTAGATCAGATGGCAAATTGTATTTGGTGCTAGGCCTTTCCCTTTAGGTTTTACCCCAACAATGTTTTCATTAGTTTCGCTCACTCTCGAAATCAAGCATTTTTCAGCAGGTTGGAGCAGCCTGTATCTCAGCACAGGAATAAGGTAGGGAAGAATTCAAATACTCATTTTGACTGCCTCCAGAAGTTAGATCAGATGGCAAATTGTATTTGGTGCTAGGTCTTTCCCTTTAGGTTTTACCCCAACAATGTTTTCATTAGTTTCACTCACTCTCGAAATCAAGCATTTTACAGCAGGTTGGAGCAGCCTGTATCTCAGCACAGGAATAAGGTAGGGAAGAATTCAAATACTCATTTTGACTGCCTCCAGAAGTTAGATCAGATGGCCAATGCAATTTGGTGCTAGGCCTTTCCCTTTAGGTTTTACCCCAACAATGTTTTCATTAGTTTCGCTCACTCTCGAAATCAAGCATTTTACAGCAGGTTGGAGCAGCCTGTATCTCAGCACAGGAATAAGGTAGGGAAGAATTCAAATACTCATTTTGACTGCCTCCAGAAGTTAGATCAGATGGCCAATGCAATTTGGTGCTAAACCTTTCCCTTTAGGTTTTACCCCAACCATGTTTTCATTAGTTTCGCTCACTCTTGAAATCAAGCATTTTACAGCAGGTTGGAGCAGCCTGTATCTCAGCACAGGAATAAGGTAGGGAAGAATTCAAATACTCATTTTGACTGCCTCCAGAAGTTAGATCAGATGGCAAATTGGATTTGGTGCTAGGTCTTTCCCTTTAGGTTTTACCCCAACAATGTTTTCATTAGTTTCGCTCACTCTCGAAATCAAGCATTTTACAGCAGGTTGGAGCAGCCTGTATCTCAGCACAGGAATAAGGTAGGGAAGAATTCAAATACTCATTTTGACTGCCTCCAGAAGTTAGATCAGATGGCAAATTGGATTTGGTGCTAGGTCTTTCCCTTTAGGTTTTACCCCAACAATGGTTTCATTAGTTTCGCTCACTCTCGAAATCAAGCATTTTACAGCAGGTTGGAGCAGCCTGTATCTCAGCACAGGAATAAGGTAGGGAAGAATTCAAATACTCATTTTGACTGCCTCCAGAAGTTAGATCAGATGGCAAATTGTATTTGGTGCTAGGTCTTTCCCTTTAGGTTTTACCCCAACCATGTTTTCATTAGTTTCGATCACTCTCGAAATCAAGCATTTTACAGCAGGTTGGAGCAACCTGTATCTCAGCACAGGAATAAGGTAGGGAAGAATTCAAATACTCATTTTGACTGCCTCCAGAAGTTAGATCAGATGGCAAATTGTATTTGGTGCTAGGCCTTTCCCTGTAGGTTTTACCCCAACAATGTTTTCATTAGTTTCGCTCACTCTCGAAATCAAGCATTTTACAGCAGGTTGGAGCAGCCTGTATCTCAGCACAGGAATAAGGTAGGGAAGAATTCAAATACTCATTTTGACTGCCTCCAGAAGTTAGATCAGATGGCCAATGCAATTTGGTGCTAGGCCTTTCCCTTTAGGTTTTACCCCAACAATGTTTTCATTAGTTTCGCTCACTCTCGAAATCAAGCATTTTACAGCAGGTTGGAGCAGCCTGTATCTCAGCACAGGAATAAGGTAGGGAAGAATTCTAAGGATCATTTTGACTGCCTCCTGAAGTTAGATCAGATGGCCAACGGAATTTGGTGCTAGGCCTTTCCCTTTAGGTTTTACCCCAACAATGTTTTCATTAGTTTCGCTCACTCTCAAAATCAAGCATTTTACAGCAGGTTGGAGCAGCCTGTATCTCAGCACAGGAATAAGGTAGGGAAGAATTCAAATACTCATTTTGACTGCCTCCAGAAGTTAGATCAGATGGTAAATTGTATTTGGTGCTAGGCCTTTCCCTTTAGGTTTTACCCCAACAATGTTTTCATTAGTTTCGCTCACTCTCGAAATCAAGCATTTTACAGCAGGTTGGAGCAGC
The DNA here is from genome assembly GCF_026170545.1 of Melanerpes formicivorus. Lineage (NCBI taxonomy): Eukaryota > Metazoa > Chordata > Aves > Piciformes > Picidae > Melanerpes > Melanerpes formicivorus. The sequence continues at coordinate 106,232 of NW_027142731.1, forward strand.
CTGTATCTCAGCACAGGAATAAGGTAGGGAAGAATTCTAAGGATCATTTTGACTGCCTCCAGAAGTTAGATCAGATGGCCAATGCAATTTGGTGCTAGGCCTTTCCCTTTAGGTTTTACCCCAACAATGTTTTTATTGGTTTCGCTCTTCTCGAAATCAAGCATTTTACAGCAGGTTGGAGCAGCCTGTATCTCAGCACAGGAATAAGGTAGGGAAGAATTCAAATACTCATTTTGACTGCCTCCAGAAGTTAGATCAGATGGCCAATGCAATTTGGTGCTAGGTCTTTCCCTTTAGGTTTTACCCCAACCATGTTTTCATTAGTTTCGCTCACTCTTGAAATCAAGCATTTTACAGCAGGTTGGAGCAGCCTGTATCTCAGCACAGGAATAAGGTAGGGAAGAATTCAAATACTCATTTTGACTGCCTCCAGAAGTTAGATCAGATGGCAAATTGTATTTGGTGCTAGGTCTTTCCCTTTAGGTTTTACCCCAACAATGTTTTCATTAGTTTCGCTCACTCTCGAAATCAAGCATTTTACAGCAGGTTGGAGCAGCCTGTATCTCAGCACAGGAATAAGGTAGGGAAGAATTCAAATACTCATTTTGACTGCCTCCAGAAGTTAGATCAGATGGCAAATTGGATTTGGTGCTAGGTCTTTCCCTTTAGGTTTTACCCCAACAATGTTTTCATTAGTTTCGCTCACTCTCGAAATCAAGCATTTTACAGCAGGTTGGAGCAGCCTGTATCTCAGCACAGGAATAAGGTAGGGAAGAATTCTAAGGATCATTTTGACTGCCTCCAGAAGTTAGATCAGATGGCAAATTGTATTTGGTGCTAGGTCTTTCCCTTTAGGTTTTACCCCAACAATGTTTTCATTAGTTTCGCTCACTCTCGAAATCAAGCATTTTACAGCAGGTTGGAGCAGCCTGTATCTCAGCACAGGAATAAGGTAGGGAAGAATTCAAATACTCATTTTGACTGCCTCCAGAAGTTAGATCAGATGGCAAATTGTATTTGGTGCTAGGCCTTTCCCTTTAGGTTTTACCCCAGCAATGTTTTCATTAGTTTCGCTCACTCTCGAAATCAAGCATTTTACAGCAGGTTGGAGCAGCCTGTATCTCAGCACAGGAATAAGGTAGGGAAGAATTCAAATACTCATTTTGACTGCCTCCAGAAGTTAGATCAGATGGCCAATGCAATTTGGTGCTAGGCCTTTCCCTTTAGGTTTTACCCCAACAATGTTTTCATTAGTTTCGCTCACTCTCGAAATCAAGCATTTTACAGCAGGTTGGAGCAGCCTGTATCTCAGCACAGGAATAAGGTAGGGAAGAATTCTAAGGATCATTGTGACTGCCTCCTGAAGTTAGATCAGATGGCCAACGGAATTTGGTGCTAGGCCTTTCCCTTTAGGTTTTACCCCAACAATGTTTTCATTAGTTTCGCTCACTCTCGAAATCAAGCATTTTACAGCAGGTTGGAGCAGCCTGTATCTCAGCACAGGAATAAGGTAGGGAAGAATTCAAATACTCATTTTGACTGCCTCCAGAAGTTAGATCAGATGGCAAATTGTATTTGGTGCTAGGTCTTTCCCTTTAGGTTTTACCCCAACAATGTTTTCATTAGTTTCGATCACTCTTGAAATCAAGCATTTTACAGCAGGTTGGAGCAGCCTGTATCTCAGCACAGGAATAAGGTAGGGAAGAATTCTAAGGATCATTTTGACTGCCTCCAGAAGTTAGATCAGATGGCCAACGGAATTTGGTGCTAGGCCTTTCCCTTTAGGTTTTACCCCAACAATGTTTTCATTAGTTTCGCTCACTCTCGAAATCAAGCATTTTACAGCAGGTTGGAGCAGCCTGTATCTCAGCACAGGAATAAGGTAGGGAAGAATTCAAATACTCATTTTGACTGCCTCCAGAAGTTAGATCAGATGGCAAATTGTATTTGGTGCTAGGTCTTTCCCTTTAGGTTTTACCCCAACCATGTTTTCATTAGTTTCGCTCACTCTCGAAATCAAGCATTTTACAGCAGGTTGGAGCAGCCTGTATCTCAGCACAGGAATAAGGTAGGGAAGAATTCAAATACTCATTTTGACTGCCTCCAGAAGTTAGATCAGATTGCCAATGCAATTTGGTGCTAGGCCTTTCCCTTTAGGTTTTACCCCAACAATCTTTTCATTAGTTTCGCTCACTCTCGAAATCAAGCATTTTACAGCAGGTTGGAGCAGCCTGTATCTCAGCACAGGAATAAGGTAGGGAAGAATTCAAATACTCATTTTGACTGCCTCCAGAAGTTAGATCAGATGGCAAATTGTATTTGGTGCTAGGCCTTTCCCTTTAGGTTTTACCCCAACAATGTTTTCATTAGTTTCGCTCACTCTCGAAATCAAGCATTTTTCAGCAGGTTGGAGCAGCCTGTATCTCAGCACAGGAATAAGGTAGGGAAGAATTCAAATACTCATTTTGACTGCCTCCAGAAGTTAGATCAGATGGCAAATTGTATTTGGTGCTAGGTCTTTCCCTTTAGGTTTTACCCCAACAATGTTTTCATTAGTTTCACTCACTCTCGAAATCAAGCATTTTACAGCAGGTTGGAGCAGCCTGTATCTCAGCACAGGAATAAGGTAGGGAAGAATTCTAAGGATCATTTTGACTGCCTCCAGAAGTTAGATCAGATGGCAAATTGGATTTGGTGCTAGGTCTTTCCCTTTAGGTTTTACCCCAACAATGTTTTTATTGGTTTCGCTCTTCTCGAAATCAAGCATTTTACAGCAGGTTGGAGCAGCCTGTATCTCAGCACAGGAATAAGGTAGGGAAGAATTCAAATACTCATTTTGACTGCCTCCAGAAGTTAGATCAGATGGCAAATTGGATTTGGTGCTAGGTCTTTCCCTTTAGGTTTTACCCCAACAATGTTTTCATTAGTTTCGCTCACTCTCGAAATCAAGCATTTTACAGCAGGTTGGAGCAGCCTGTATCTCAGCACAGGAATAAGGTAGGGAAGAATTCAAATACTCATTTTGACTGCCTCCAGAAGTTAGATCAGATGCCCAATGCAATTTGGTGCTAGGCCTTTCCCTTTAGGTTTTACCCCAACAATGTTTTCATTAGTTTCGCTCGCTCTCGAAATCAAGCATTTTACAGCAGGTTGGAGCAGCCTGTATCTCAGCACAGGAATAAGGTAGGGAAGAATTCTAAGGATCATTTTGACTGCCTCCAGAAGTTAGATCAGATGGCCAATGCAATTTGGTGCTAGGCCTTTCCCTTTAGGTTTTACCCCAACAATGTTTTCATTAGTTTCGCTCACTCTCGAAATCAAGCATTTTACAGCAGGTTGGAGCAGCCTGTATCTCAGCACAGGAATAAGGTAGGGAAGAATTCAAATACTCATTTTGACTGCCTCCAGAAGTTAGATCAGATGGCCAATGCAATTTGGTGCTAGGCCTTTCCCTTTAGGTTTTACCCCAACAATGTTTTCATTAGTTTCGCTCACTCTCGAAATCAAGCATTTTACAGCAGGTTGGAGCAGCCTGTATCTCAGAACAGGAATAAGGTAGGGAAGAATTCTAAGGATCATTTTGACTGCCTCCTGAAGTTATATCAGATGGCCAACGGAATTTGGTGCTAGGCCTTTCCCTTTAGGTTTTACCCCAACAATGTTTTCATTAGTTTCGCTCACTCTCGAAATCAAGCATTTTACAGCAGGTTGGAGCAGCCTGTATCTCAGCACAGGAATAAGGTAGGGAAGAATTCAAATACTCATTTTGACTGCCTCCAGAAGTTAGATCAGATGGCAAATTGGATTTGGTGCTAGGTCTTTCCCTTTAGGTTTTACCCCAACAATGTTTTCATTAGTTTCGATCACTCTTGAAATCAAGCATTTTACAGCAGGTTGGAGCAGCCTGTATCTCAGCACAGGAATAAGGTAGGGAAGAATTCTAAGGATCATTTTGACTGCCTCCAGAAGTTAGATCAGATGGCAAATGGAATTTGGTGCTAGCCCTTTCCCTGTAGGTTTTACCCCAACAATGTTTTCATTAGTTTCGCTCACTCTCGAAATCAAGCATTTTACAGCAGGTTGGAGCAGCCTGTATCTCAGCACAGGAATAAGGTAGGGAAGAATTCAAATACTCATTTTGACTGCCTCCAGAAGTTAGATCAGATGGCCAATGCAATTTGGTGCTAGGCCTTTCCCTTTAGGTTTTACCCCAACAATGTTTTCATTAGTTTCGCTCACTCTCGAAATCAAGCATTTTACAGCAGGTTGGAGCAGCCTGTATCTCAGCACAGGAATAAGGTAGGGAAGAATTCAAATACTCATTTTGACTGCCTCCAGAAGTTAGATCAGATGGCAAATTGTATTTGGTGCTAGGCCTTTCCCTTTAGGTTTTACCCCAACAATGTTTTCATTAGTTTCGCTCACTCTCGAAATCAAGCATTTTACAGCAGGTTGGAGCAGCCTGTATCTCAGCACAGGAATAAGGTAGGGAAGAATTCTAAGGATCATTTTGACTGCCTCCAGAAGTTAGATCAGATGGCCAATGCAATTTGGTGCTAGGCCTTTCCCTTTAGGTTTTACCCCAACAATGTTTTTATTGGTTTCGCTCTTCTCGAAATCAAGCATTTTACAGCAGGTTGGAGCAGCCTGTATCTCAGCACAGGAATAAGGTAGGGAAGAATTCAAATACTCATTTTGACTGCCTCCAGAAGTTAGATCAGATGGCCAATGCAATTTGGTGCTAGGTCTTTCCCTTTAGGTTTTACCCCAACCATATTTTCATTAGTTTCGCTCACTCTTGAAATCAAGCATTTTACAGCAGGTTGGAGCAGCCTGTATCTCAGCACAGGAATAAGGTAGGGAAGAATTCAAATACTCATTTTGACTGCCTCCAGAAGTTAGATCAGATGGCAAATTGGATTTGGTGCTAGGTCTTTCCCTTTAGGTTTTACCCCAACAATGTTTTCATTAGTTTCGCTCACTCTCGAAATCAAGCATTTTACAGCAGGTTGGAGCAGCCTGTATCTCAGCACAGGAATAAGGTAGGGAAGAATTCTAAGGATCATTTTGACTGCCTCCAGAAGTTAGATCAGATGGCAAATTGGATTTGGTGCTAGGTCTTTCCCTTTAGGTTTTACCCCAACAATGTTTTCATTAGTTTCGCTCACTCTCGAAATCAAGCATTTTACAGCAGGTTGGAGCAGCCTGTATCTCAGCACAGGAATAAGGTAGGGAAGAATTCTAAGGATCATTTTGACTGCCTCCTGAAGTTAGATCAGATGGCCAACGGAATTTGGTGCTAGGCCTTTCCCTTTAGGTTTTACCCCAACAATGTTTTCATTAGTTTCGCTCACTCTCGAAATCAAGCATTTTACAGCAGGTTGGAGCAGCCTGTATCTCAGCACAGGAATAAGGTAGGGAAGAATTCAAATACTCATTTTGACTGCCTCCAGAAGTTAGATCAGATGGCAAATTGTATTTGGTGCTAGGTCTTTCCCTTTAGGTTTTACCCCAACAATGTTTTCATTAGTTTCGCTCACTCTCGAAATCAAGCATTTTACAGCAGGTTGGAGCAGCCTGTATCTCAGCACAGGAATAAGGTAGGGAAGAATTCAAATACTCATTTTGACTGCCTCCAGAAGTTAGATCAGATTGCCAATGCAATTTGGTGCTAGGCCTTTCCCTTTAGGTTTTACCCCAACAATCTTTTCATTAGTTTCGCTCACTCTCGAAATCAAGCATTTTACAGCAGGTTGGAGCAGCCTGTATCTCAGCACAGGAATAAGGTAGGGAAGAATTCAAATACTCATTTTGACTGCCTCCAGAAGTTAGATCAGATGGCAAATTGTATTTGGTGCTAGGCCTTTCCCTTTAGGTTTTACCCCAACAATGTTTTCATTAGTTTCACTCACTCTCGAAATCAAGCATTTTACAGCAGGTTGGAGCAGCCTGTATCTCAGCACAGGAATAAGGTAGGGAAGAATTCTAAGGATCATTTTGACTGCCTCCAGAAGTTAGATCAGATGGCCAATGCAATTTGGTGCTAGGCCTTTCCCTTTAGGTTTTACCCCAACAATGTTTTTATTAGTTTCGCTCACTCTCGAAATCAAGCATTTTGCAGCAGGTTGGAGCAGCCTGTATCTCAGCACAGGAATAAGGTAGGGAAGAATTCAAATACTCATTTTGACTGCCTCCAGAAGTTAGATCAGATGGCCAATGCAATTTGGTGCTAAACCTTTCCCTTTAGGTTTTACCCCAACCATGTTTTCATTAGTTTCGCTCACTCTTGAAATCAAGCATTTTACAGCAGGTTGGAGCAGCCTGTATCTCAGCACAGGAATAAGGTAGGGAAGAATTCAAATACTCATTTTGACTGCCTCCAGAAGTTAGATCAGATGGCAAATTGGATTTGGTGCTAGGTCTTTCCCTTTAGGTTTTACCCCAACAATGTTTTCATTAGTTTCGCTCACTCTCGAAATCAAGCATTTTACAGCAGGTTGGAGCAGCCTGTATCTCAGCACAGGAATAAGGTAGGGAAGAATTCAAATACTCATTTTGACTGCCTCCAGAAGTTAGATCACATGGCAAATTGGATTTGGTGCTAGGTCTTTCCCTTTAGGTTTTACCCCACCAATGTTTTCATTAGTTTCGCTCACTCTCGAAATCAAGCATTTTACAGCAGGTTGGAGCAGCCTGTATCTCAGCACAGGAATAAGGTAGGGAAGAATTCAAATACTCATTTTGACTGCCTCCAGAAGTTAGATCAGATGGCAAATTGTATTTGGTGCTAAACCTTTCCCTTTAGGTTTTACCCCAACCATGTTTTCATTAGTTTCGATCACTCTCGAAATCAAGCATTTTACAGCAGGTTGGAGCAACCTGTATCTCAGCACAGGAATAAGGTAGGGAAGAATTCAAATACTCATTTTGACTGCCTCCAGAAGTTAGATCAGATGGCCAATGCAATTTGGTGCTAGGCCTTTCCCTGTAGGTTTTACCCCAACAATGTTTTCATTAGTTTCGCTCACTCTCGAAATCAAGCATTTTACAGCAGGTTGGAGCAGCCTGTATCTCAGCACAGGAATAAGGTAGGGAAGAATTCAAATACTCATTTTGACTGCCTCCAGAAGTTAGATCAGATGGCCAATGCAATTTGGTGCTAGGCCTTTCCCTTTAGGTTTTACCCCAACAATGTTTTCATTAGTTTCGCTCACTCTCGAAATCAAGCATTTTACAGCAGGTTGGAGCAGCCTGTATCTCAGCACAGGAATAAGGTAGGGAAGAATTCAAATACTCATTTTGACTGCCTCCAGAAGTTAGATCAGATGGCAAATTGTATTTGGTGCTAGGCCTTTCCCTTTAGGTTTTACCCCAACAATGTTTTCATTAGTTTCGCTCACTCTCGAAATCAAGCATTTTACAGCAGGTTGGAGCAGCCTGTATCTCAGCACAGGAATAAGGTAGGGAAGAATTCTAAGGATCATTTTGACTGCCTCCAGAAGTTAGATCAGATGGCCAATGCAATTTGGTGCTAGGCCTTTCCCTTTAGGTTTTACCCCAACAATGTTTTTATTGGTTTCGCTCTTCTCGAAATCAAGCATTTTACAGCAGGTTGGAGCAGCCTGTATCTCAGCACAGGAATAAGGTAGGGAAGAATTCAAATACTCATTTTGACTGCCTCCAGAAGTTAGATCAGATGGCCAATGCAATTTGGTGCTAGGTCTTTCCCTTTAGGTTTTACCCCAACCATGTTTTCATTAGTTTCGCTCACTCTTGAAATCAAGCATTTTACAGCAGGTTGGAGCAGCCTGTATCTCAGCACAGGAATAAGGTAGGGAAGAATTCAAATACTCATTTTGACTGCCTCCAGAAGTTAGATCAGATGGCAAATTGGATTTGGTGCTAGGTCTTTCCCTTTAGGTTTTACCCCAACAATGTTTTCATTAGTTTCGCTCACTCTCGAAATCAAGCATTTTACAGCAGGTTGGAGCAGCCTGTATCTCAGCACAGGAATAAGGTAGGGAAGAATTCTAAGGATCATTTTGACTGCCTCCAGAAGTTAGATCAGATGGCAAATTGGATTTGGTGCTAGGTCTTTCCCTTTAGGTTTTACCCCAACAATGTTTTCATTAGTTTCGCTCACTCTCGAAATCAAGCATTTTACAGCAGGTTGGAGCAGCCTGTATCTCAGCACAGGAATAAGGTAGGGAAGAATTCTAAGGATCATTTTGACTGCCTCCTGAAGTTAGATCAGATGGCCAACGGAATTTGGTGCTAGGCCTTTCCCTTTAGGTTTTACCCCAACAATGTTTTCATTAGTTTCGCTCACTCTCGAAATCAAGCATTTTACAGCAGGTTGGAGCAGCCTGTATCTCAGCACAGGAATAAGGTAGGGAAGAATTCAAATACTCATTTTGACTGCCTCCAGAAGTTAGATCAGATGGCAAATTGTATTTGGTGCTAGGTCTTTCCCTTTAGGTTTTACCCCAACAATGTTTTCATTAGTTTCGCTCACTCTCGAAATCAAGCATTTTACAGCAGGTTGGAGCAGCCTGTATCTCAGCACAGGAATAAGGTAGGGAAGAATTCAAATACTCATTTTGACTGCCTCCAGAAGTTAGATCAGATTGCCAATGCAATTTGGTGCTAGGCCTTTCCCTTTAGGTTTTACCCCAACAATCTTTTCATTAGTTTCGCTCACTCTCGAAATCAAGCATTTTACAGCAGGTTGGAGCAGCCTGTATCTCAGCACAGGAATAAGGTAGGGAAGAATTCAAATACTCATTTTGACTGCCTCCAGAAGTTAGATCAGATGGCAAATTGTATTTGGTGCTAGGCCTTTCCCTTTAGGTTTTACCCCAACAATGTTTTCATTAGTTTCACTCACTCTCGAAATCAAGCATTTTACAGCAGGTTGGAGCAGCCTGTATCTCAGCACAGGAATAAGGTAGGGAAGAATTCAAATACTCATTTTGACTGCCTCCAGAAGTTAGATCAGATGGCAAATTGTATTTGGTGCTAGGCCTTTCCCTTTAGGTTTTACCCCAACAATGTTTTCATTAGTTTCGCTCACTCTCGAAATCAAGCATTTTACAGCAGGTTGGAGCAGCCTGTATCTCAGCACAGGAATAAGGTAGGGAAGAATTCTAAGGATCATTTTGACTGCCTCCAGAAGTTAGATCAGATGGCCATTGCAATTTGGTGCTAGGCCTTTCCCTTTAGGTTTTACCCCAACAAAGTTTTTATTGGTTTCGCTCTTCTCGAAATCAAGCATTTTACAGCAGGTTGGAGCAGCCTGTATCTCAGCACAGGAATAAGGTAGGGAAGAATTCAAATACTCATTTTGACTGCCTCCAGAAGTTAGATCAGATGGCAAATTGGATTTGGTGCTAGGTCTTTCCCTTTAGGTTTTACCCCAACAATGTTTTCATTAGTTTCGATCACTCTTGAAATCAAGCATTTTACAGCAGGTTGGAGCAGCCTGTATCTCAGCACAGGAATAAGGTAGGGAAGAATTCTAAGGATCATTTTGACTGCCTCCAGAAGTTAGATCAGATGGCCAACGGAATTTGGTGCTAGGCCTTTCCCTTTAGGTTTTACCCCAACAATGTTTTCATTAGTTTCGCTCACTCTCTAAATCAAGCATTTTACAGCAGGTTGGATCAGCCTGTATCTCAGCACAGGAATAAGGTAGGGAAGAATTCAAATACTCATTTTGACTGCCTCCAGAAGTTAGATCAGATGGGAAATTGGATTTGGTGCTAGGTCTTTCCCTTTAGGTTTTACCCCAACAATGTTTTCATTAGTTTCGCTCACTCTCTAAATCAAGCATTTTACAGCAGGTTGGATCAGCCTGTATCTCAGCACAGGAATAAGGTAGGGAAGAATTCAAATACTCATTTTGACTGCCTCCAGAAGTTAGATCAGATGGCAAATTGGATTTGGTGCTAGGTCTTTCCCTTTAGGTTTTACCCCAACAATGTTTTCATTAGTTTCGCTCACTCTCGAAATCAAGCATTTTACAGCAGGTTGGAGCAGCCTGTATCTCAGCACAGGAATAAGGTAGGGAAGAATTCAAATACTCATTTTGACTCCCTCCAGAAGTTAGATCAGATGGCAAATTGTATTTGGTGCTAGGCCTTTCCCTTTAGGTTTTACCCCAACAATGTTTTCATTAGTTTCGCTCACTCTCGAAATCAAGCATTTTACAGCAGGTTGGAGCAGCCTGTATCTCAGCACAGGAATAAGGTAGGGAAGAATTCTAAGGATCATTTTGACTGCCTCCAGAAGTTAGATCAGATGGCCAATGCAATTTGGTGCTAGGCCTTTCCCTTTAGGTTTTACCCCAACAATGTTTTTATTAGTTTCGCTCACTCTCGAAATCAAGCATTTTGCAGCAGGTTGGAGCAGCCTGTATCTCAGCACAGGAATAAGGTAGGGAAGAATTCAAATACTCATTTTGACTGCCTCCAGAAGTTAGATCAGATGGCCAATGCAATTTGGTGCTAAACCTTTCCCTTTAGGTTTTACCCCAACCATGTTTTCATTAGTTTCGCTCACTCTTGAAATCAAGCATTTTACAGCAGGTTGGAGCAGCCTGTATCTCAGCACAGGAATAAGGTAGGGAAGAATTCAAATACTCATTTTGACTGCCTCCAGAAGTTAGATCAGATGGCAAATTGGATTTGGTGCTAGGTCTTTCCCTTTAGGTTTTACCCCAACAATGTTTTCATTAGTTTCGCTCACTCTCGAAATCAAGCATTTTACAGCAGGTTGGAGCAGCCTGTATCTCAGCACAGGAATAAGGTAGGGAAGAATTCAAATACTCATTTTGACTGCCTCCAGAAGTTAGATCAGATGGCAAATTGTATTTGGTGCTAGGTCTTTCCCTTTAGGTTTTACCCCAACCATGTTTTCATTAGTTTCGCTCACTCTCGAAATCAAGCATTTTACAGCAGGTTGGAGCAGCCTGTATCTCAGCACAGGAATAAGGTAGGGAAGAATTCAAATACTCATTTTGACTGCCTCCAGAAGTTAGATCAGATGGCAAATTGTATTTGGTGCTAGGTCTTTCCCTTTAGGTTTTACCCCAACCATGTTTTCATTAGTTTCGATCACTCTCGAAATCAAGCATTTTACAGCAGGTTGGAGCAACCTGTATCTCAGCACAGGAATAAGGTAGGGAAGAATTCAAATACTCATTTTGACTGCCTCCAGAAGTTAGATCAGATGGCCAATGCAATTTGGTGCTAGGCCTTTCCCTGTAGGTTTTACCCCAACAATGTTTTCATTAGTTTCGCTCACTCTCGAAATCAAGCATTTTACAGCAGGTTGGAGCAGCCTGTATCTCAGCACAGGAATAAGGTAGGGAAGAATTCAAATACTCATTTTGACTGCCTCCAGAAGTTAGATCAGATGGCCAATGCAATTTGGTGCTAGGCCTTTCCCTTTAGGTTTTACCCCAACAATGTTTTCATTAGTTTCGCTCACTCTCGAAATCAAGCATTTTACAGCAGGTTGGAGCAGCCTGTATCTCAGCACAGGAATAAGGTAGGGAAGAATTCAAATACTCATTTTGACTGCCTCCAGAAGTTAGATCAGATGGCAAATTGTATTTGGTGCTAGGCCTTTCCCTTTAGGTTTTACCCCAACAATGTTTTCATTAGTTTCGCTCACTCTCGAAATCAAGCATTTTACAGCAGGTTGGAGCAGCCTGTATCTCAGCACAGGAATAAGGTAGGGAAGAATTCTAAGGATCATTTTGACTGCCTCCAGAAGTTAGATCAGATGGCCAATGCAATTTGGTGCTAGGCCTTTCCCTTTAGGTTTTACCCCAACAATGTTTTTATTGGTTTCGCTCTTCTCGAAATCAAGCATTTTACAGCAGGTTGGAGCAGCCTGTATCTCAGCACAGGAATAAGGTAGGGAAGAATTCAAATACTCATTTTGACTGCCTCCAGAAGTTAGATCAGATGGCCAATGCAATTTGGTGCTAGGTCTTTCCCTTTAGGTTTTACCCCAACCATGTTTTCATTAGTTTCGCTCACTCTTGAAATCAAGCATTTTACAGCAGGTTGGAGCAGCCTGTATCTCAGCACAGGAATAAGGTAGGGAAGAATTCAAATACTCATTTTGACTGCCTCCAGAAGTTAGATCAGATGGCAAATTGGATTTGGTGCTAGGTCTTTCCCTTTAGGTTTTACCCCAACAATGTTTTCATTAGTTTCGCTCACTCTCGAAATCAAGCATTTTACAGCAGGTTGGAGCAGCCTGTATCTCAGCACAGGAATAAGGTAGGGAAGAATTCTAAGGATCATTTTGACTGCCTCCAGAAGTTAGATCAGATGGCAAATTGGATTTGGTGCTAGGTCTTTCCCTTTAGGTTTTACCCCAACAATGTTTTCATTAGTTTCGCTCACTCTCGAAATCAAGCATTTTACAGCAGGTTGGAGCAGCCTGTATCTCAGCACAGGAATAAGGTAGGGAAGAATTCTAAGGATCATTTTGACTGCCTCCTGAAGTTAGATCAGATGGCCAACGGAATTTGGTGCTAGGCCTTTCCCTTTAGGTTTTACCCCAACAATGTTTTCATTAGTTTCGCTCACTCTCGAAATCAAGCATTTTACAGCAGGTTGGAGCAGCCTGTATCTCAGCACAGGAATAAGGTAGGGAAGAATTCAAATACTCATTTTGACTGCCTCCAGAAGTTAGATCAGATGGCAAATTGTATTTGGTGCTAGGTCTTTCCCTTTAGGTTTTACCCCAACAATGTTTTCATTAGTTTCGCTCACTCTCGAAATCAAGCATTTTACAGCAGGTTGGAGCAGCCTGTATCTCAGCACAGGAATAAGGTAGGGAAGAATTCAAATACTCATTTTGACTGCCTCCAGAAGTTAGATCAGATTGCCAATGCAATTTGGTGCTAGGCCTTTCCCTTTAGGTTTTACCCCAACAATCTTTTCATTAGTTTCGCTCACTCTCGAAATCAAGCATTTTACAGCAGGTTGGAGCAGCCTGTATCTCAGCACAGGAATAAGGTAGGGAAGAATTCAAATACTCATTTTGACTGCCTCCAGAAGTTAGATCAGATGGCAAATTGTATTTGGTGCTAGGCCTTTCCCTTTAGGTTTTACCCCAACAATGTTTTCATTAGTTTCACTCACTCTCGAAATCAAGCATTTTACAGCAGGTTGGAGCAGCCTGTATCTCAGCACAGGAATAAGGTAGGGAAGAATTCAAATACTCATTTTGACTGCCTCCAGAAGTTAGATCAGATGGCAAATTGTATTTGGTGCTAGGCCTTTCCCTTTAGGTTTTACCCCAACAATGTTTTCATTAGTTTCGCTCACTCTCGAAATCAAGCATTTTACAGCAGGTTGGAGCAGCCTGTATCTCAGCACAGGAATAAGGTAGGGAAGAATTCTAAGGATCATTTTGACTGCCTCCAGAAGTTAGATCAGATGGCCATTGCAATTTGGTGCTAGGCCTTTCCCTTTAGGTTTCACCCCAACAAAGTTTTTATTGGTTTCGCTCTTCTCGAAATCAAGCATTTTACAGCAGGTTGGAGCAGCCTGTATCTCAGCACAGGAATAAGGTAGGGAAGAATTCAAATACTCATTTTGACTGCCTCCAGAAGTTAGATCAGATGGCAAATTGGATTTGGTGCTAGGTCTTTCCCTTTAGGTTTTACCCCAACAATGTTTTCATTAGTTTCGATCACTCTTGAAATCAAGCATTTTACAGCAGGTTGGAGCAGCCTGTATCTCAGCACAGGAATAAGGTAGGGAAGAATTCAAATACTCATTTTGACTGCCTCCAGAAGTTAGATCAGATGGCCAATGCAATTTGGTGCTAGGCCTTTCCCTTTAGGTTTTACCCCAACAATGTTTTCATTAGTTTCGCTCACTCTCGAAATCAAGCATTTTACAGCAGGTTGGAGCAGCCTGTATCTCAGCACAGGAATAAGGTAGGGAAGAATTCTAAGGATCATTTTGACTGCCTCCAGAAGTTAGATCAGATGGCCAATGCAATTTTGTGCTAGGCCTTTCCCTTTAGGTTTTACCCCAACAATGTTTTCATTAGTTTCGCTCACTCTCGAAATCAAGCATTTTACAGCAGGTTGGAGCAGCCTGTATCTCAGCACAGGAATAAGGTAGGGAAGAATTCAAATACTCATTTTGACTGCCTCCAGAAGTTAGATCAGATGGCCAATGCAATTTGGTGCTAGGCCTTTCCCTTTAGGTTTTACCCCAACAATGTTTTCATTAGTTTCGCTCACTCTCGAAATCAAGCATTTTACAGCAGGTTGGAGCAGCCTGTATCTCAGCACAGGAATAAGGTAGGGAAGAATTCAAATACTCATTTTGACTGCCTCCAGAAGTTAGATCAGATGGCAAATTGGATTTGGTGCTAGGTCTTTCCCTTTAGGTTTTACCCCAACAATGTTTTCAGTAGTTTCGCTCACTCTCGAAATCAAGCATTTTACAGCAGGTTGGAGCAGCCTGTATCTCAGCACAGGAATAAGGTAGGGAAGAATTCAAATACTCATTTTGACTGCCTCCAGAAGTTAGATCAGATGGCAAATTGTATTTGGTGCTAGGTCTTTCCCTTTAGGTTTTACCCCAACCATGTTTTCATTAGTTTCGATCACTCTCGAAATCAAGCATTTTACAGCAGGTTGGAGCAGCCTGTATCTCAGCACAGGAATAAGGTAGGGAAGAATTCAAATACTCATTTTGACTGCCTCCAGAAGTTAGATCAGATGGCAAATTGTATTTGGTGCTAGGCCTTTCCCTTTAGGTTTTACCCCAACAATGTTTTCATTAGTTTCGATCACTCTCGAAATCAAGCATTTTACAGCAGGTTGGAGCAGCCTGTATCTCAGCACAGGAATAAGGTAGGGAAGAATTCTAAGGATCATTTTGACTGCCTCCAGAAGTTAGATCAGATGGCCAATGCAATTTGGTGCTAGGCCTTTCCCTTTAGGTTTTACCCCAACAATGTTTTCATTAGTTTCGCTCGCTCTCGAAATCAAGCATTTTACAGCAGGTTGGAGCAGCCTGTATCTCAGCACAGGAATAAGGTAGGGAAGAATTCAAGTACTCATTTTGACTGCCTCCAGAAGTTAGATCAGATGGCAAATTGTATTTGGTGCTAGGTCTTTCCCTTTAGGTTTTACCCCAACCATGTTTTCATTAGTTTCGCTCACTCTCGAAATCAAGCATTTTACAGCAGGTTGGAGCAGCCTGTATCTCAGCACAGGAATAAGGTAGGGAAGAATTCAAATACTCATTTTGACTGCCTCCAGAAGTTAGATCAGATGGCAAATTGTATTTGGTGCTAGGTCTTTCCCTTTAGGTTTTACCCCAACCATGTTTTCATTAGTTTCGATCACTCTCGAAATCAAGCATTTTACAGCAGGTTGGAGCAGCCTGTATCTCAGCACAGGAATAAGGTAGGGAAGAATTCAAATACTCATTTTGACTGCCTCCAGAAGTTAGATCAGATGGCAAATTGTATTTGGTGCTAGGCCTTTCCCTTTAGGTTTTACCCCAACAATGTTTTCATTAGTTTCGATCACTCTCGAAATCAAGCATTTTACAGCAGGTTGGAGCAGCCTGTATCTCAGCACAGGAATAAGGTAGGGAAGAATTCAAATACTCATTTTGACTGCCTCCAGAAGTTAGATCAGATGGCCAATGCAATTTGGTGCAATGCCTTTCCCTTTAGGTTTTACCCCAACAATGTTTTCATTAGTTTCGCTCGCTCTCGAAATCAAGCATTTTACAGCAGGTTGGAGCAGCCTGTATCTCAGCACAGGAATAAGGTAGGGAAGAATTCAAATACTCATTTTGACTGCCTCCAGAAGTTAGATCAGATGGCAAATTGGATTTGGTGCTAGGTCTTTCCCTTTAGGTTTTACCCCAACAATGTTTTCATTAGTTTCGCTCACTCTCGAAATCAAGCATTTTACAGCAGGTTGGAGCAGCCTGTATCTCAGCACAGGAATAAGGTGGGGAAGAATTCAAATACTCATTTTGACTGCCTCCAGAAGTTAGATCAGATGGCAAATTGTATTTGGTGCTAGGTTTCCCTTTAGGTTTTACCCCAACCATGTTTTCATTAGTTTCGCTCACTCTCGAAATCAAGCATTTTACAGCAGGTTGGAGCAGCCTGTATCTCAGCACAGGAATAAGGTAGGGAAGAATTCAAATACTCATTTTGACTGCCTCCAGATGTTAGATCAGATGGCAAATTGTATTTGGTGCTAGGCCTTTCCCTTTAGGTTTTACCCCAACAATGTTTTCATTAGTTTCGCTCACTCTCGAAATCAAGCATTTTACAGCAGGTTGGAGCAGCCTGTATCTCAGCACAGGAATAAGGTAGGGAAGAATTGAAATACTCATTTTGACTGCCTCCAGAAGTTAGATCAGATGGCAAATTGTATTTGGTGATAGGTCTTTCCCTTTAGGTTTTACCCCAACAATGTTTTCATTAGTTTCGATCACTCTTGAAATCAAGCATTTTACAGCAGGTTGGAGCAGCCTGTATCTCAGCACAGGAATAAGGGAGGGAAGAATTCTAAGGATCATTTTGACTGCCTCCAGAAGTTAGATCAGATGGCCAACGGAATTTGGTGCTAGGCCTTTCCCTTTAGGTTTTACCCCAACAATGTTTTCATTAGTTTCGCTCACTCTCTAAATCAAGCATTTTACAGCAGGTTGGAGCAGCCTGTATCTCAGCACAGGAATAAGGTAGGGAAGAATTCAAATACTCATTTTGACTGCCTCCAGAAGTTAGATCAGATGGCAAATTGGATTTGGTGCTAGGTCTTTCCCTTTAGGTTTTACCCCAACAATGTTTTCATTAGTTTCGCTCACTCTCGAAATCAAGCATTTTACAGCAGGTTGGAGCAGCCTGTATCTCAGCACAGGAATAAGGTAGGGAAGAATTCAAATACTCATTTTGACTGCCTCCAGAAGTTAGATCAGATGGCAAATTGTATTTGGTGCTAGGCCTTTCCCTTTAGGTTTTACCCCAACAATGTTTTCATTAGTTTCGCTCACTCTCGAAATCAAGCATTTTACAGCAGGTTGGAGCAGCCTGTATCTCAGCACAGGAATAAGGTAGGGAAGAATTCTAAGGATCATTTTGACTGCCTCCAGAAGTTAGATCAGATGGCCAATGCAATTTGGTGCTAGGCCTTTCCCTTTAGGTTTTACCCCAACAATGTTTTTATTAGTTTCGCTCACTCTCGAAATCAAGCATTTTACAGCAGGTTGGAGCAGCCTGTATCTCAGCACAGGAATAAGGTAGGGAAGAATTCAAATACTCATTTTGACTGCCTCCAGAAGTTAGATCAGATGGCCAATGCAATTTGGTGCAATGCCTTTCCCTTTAGGTTTTACCCCAACCATGTTTTCATTAGTTTCGCTCGCTCTCGAAATCAAGCATTTTACAGCAGGTTGGAGCAGCCTGTATCTCAGCACAGGAATAAGGTAGGGAAGAATTCAAATACTCATTTTGACTGCCTCCAGAAGTTAGATCAGATGGCAAATTGGATTTGGTGCTAGGTCTTTCCCTTTAGGTTTTACCCCAACAATGTTTTCATTAGTTTCGCTCACTCTCGAAATCAAGCATTTTACAGCAGGTTGGAGCAGCCTGTATCTCAGCACAGGAATAAGGTAGGGAAGAATTCAAATACTCATTTTGACTGCCTCCAGAAGTTAGATCAGATGGCAAATTGTATTTGGTGCTAGGTTTCCCTTTAGGTTTTACCCCAACCATGTTTTCATTAGTTTCGCTCACTCTCGAAATCAAGCATTTTACAGCAGGTTGGAGCAGCCTGTATCTCAGCACAGGAATAAGGTAGGGAAGAATTCAAATACTCATTTTGACTGCCCCCAGAAGTTAGATCAGATGGCCAATGCAATTTGGTGCTAGGCCTTTCCCTTTAGGTTTTACCCCAACAATGTTTTCATTAGTTTCGCTCGCTCTCGAAATCAAGCATTTTACAGCAGGTTGGAGCAGCCTGTATCTCAGCACAGGAATAAGGTAGGGAAGAATTCAAATACTCATTTTGACTGCCTCCAGAAGTTAGATCAGATGGCAAATTGTATTTGGTGCTAGGCCTTTCCCTTTAGGTTTTACCCCAACAATGTTTTCATTAGTTTCGCTCACTCTCGAAATCAAGCATTTTACAGCAGGTTGGAGCAGCCTGTATCTCAGCACAGGAATAAGGTAGGGAAGAATTCTAAGGATCATTTTGACTGCCTCCAGAAGTTAGATCAGATGGCCAATGCAATTTGGTGCTAGGCCTTTCCCTTTAGGTTTTACCCCAACAATGTTTTTATTGGATTCGCTCTTCTCGAAATCAAGCATTTTACAGCAGGTTGGAGCAGCCTGTATCTCAGCACAGGAATAAGGTAGGGAAGAATTCAAATACTCATTTTGACTGCCTCCAGAAGTTAGATCAGATGGCAAATTGTATTTGGTGCTAGGCCTTTCCCTTTAGGTTTTACCCCAACAATGTTTTCATTAGTTTCGCTCACTCTCGAAATCAAGCATTTTACAGCAGGTTGGAGCAGCCTGTATCTCAGCACAGGAATAAGGTAGGGAAGAATTCAAATACTCATTTTGACTGCCTCCAGAAGTTAGATCAGATGGCAAATTGTATTTGGTGCTAGGTCTTTCCCTTTAGGTTTTACCCCAACAATGTTTTCATTAGTTTCGCTCACTCTCGAAATCAAGCATTTTACAGCAGGTTGGAGCAGCCTGTATCTCAGCACAGGAATAAGGTAGGGAAGAATTCTAAGGATCATTTTGACTGCCTCCAGAAGTTAGATCAGATGGCCAACGGAATTTGGTGCTAGGCCTTTCCCTTTAGGTTTTACCCCAACAATGTTTTCATTAGTTTCGCTCACTCTCTAAATCAAGCATTTTACAGCAGGTTGGAGCAGCCTGTATCTCAGCACAGGAATAAGGTAGGGAAGAATTCAAATACTCATTTTGACTGCCTCCAGAAGTTAGATCAGATGGCAAATTGGATTTGGTGCTAGGTCTTTCCCTTTAGGTTTTACCCCAACAATGTTTTCATTAGTTTCGCTCACTCTCGAAATCAAGCATTTTACAGCAGGTTGGAGCAGCCTGTATCTCAGCACAGGAATAAGGTAGGGAAGAATTCAAATACTCATTTTGACTGCCTCCAGAAGTTAGATCAGATGGCCAATGCAATTTGGTGCTAGGCCTTTCCCTTTAGGTTTTACCCCAACAATGTTTTCATTAGTTTCGCTCACTCTCGAAATCAAGCATTTTACAGCAGGTTGGAGCAGCCTGTATCTCAGCACAGGAATAAGGTAGGGAAGAATTCAAATACTCATTTTGACTGCCTCCAGAAGTTAGATCAGATGGCAAATTGTATTTGGTGCTAGGCCTTTCCCTTTAGGTTTTACCCCAACAATGTTTTCATTAGTTTCGCTCACTCTCGAAATCAAGCATTTTACAGCAGGTTGGAGCAGCCTGTATCTCAGCACAGGAATAAGGTAGGGAAGAATTCAAATACTCATTTTGACTGCCTCCAGAAGTTAGATCAGATGGCAAATTGTATTTGGTGCTAGGCCTTTCCCTTTAGGTTTTACCCCAACAATGTTTTCATTAGTTTCGCTCACTCTCGAAATCAAGCATTTTACAGCAGGTTGGAGCAGCCTGTATCTCAGCACAGGAATAAGGTAGGGAAGAATTCTAAGGATCATTTTGACTGCCTCCAGAAGTTAGATCAGATGGCCAATGCAATTTGGTGCTAGGCCTTTCCCTTTAGGTTTTACCCCATCAAAGTTTTTATTGGTTTCGCTCTTCTCGAAATCAAGCATTTTACAGCAGGTTGGAGCAGCCTGTATCTCAGCACAGGAATAAGGTAGGGAAGAATTCTAAGGATCATTTTGACTGCCTCCAGAAGTTAGATCAGATGGCCAATGCAATTTGGTGCTAGGCCTTTCCCTTTAGGTTTTACCCCAACAATGTTTTCATTAGTTTCGCTCGCTCTCGAAATCAAGCATTTTACAGCAGGTTGGAGCAGCCTGTATCTCAGCACAGGAATAAGGTAGGGAAGAATTCAAATACTCATTTTGACTGCCTCCAGAAGTTAGATCAGATGGCAAATTGTATTTGGTGCTAGGCCTTTCCCTTTAGGTTTTACCCCAACAATGTTTTCATTAGTTTCGCTCACTCTCGAAATCAAGCATTTTACAGCAGGTTGGAGCAGCCTGTATCTCAGCACAGGAATAAGGTAGGGAAGAATTCTAAGGATCATTTTGACTGCCTCCAGAAGTTAGATCAGATGGCCAATGCAATTTGGTGCTAGGCCTTTCCCTTTAGGTTTTACCCCAACAATGGTTTTATTGGTTTCGCTCTTCTCGAAATCAAGCATTTTACAGCAGGTTGGAGCAGCCTGTATCTCAGCACAGGAATAAGGTAGGGAAGAATTCAAATACTCATTTTGACTGCCTCCAGAAGTTAGATCAGATGGCAAATTGTATTTGGTGCTAGGTCTTTCCCTTTAGGTTTTACCCCAACAATGTTTTCATTAGTTTCGCTCACTCTCGAAATCAAGCATTTTACAGCAGGTTGGAGCAGCCTGTATCTCAGCACAGGAATAAGGTAGGGAAGAATTCAAATACTCATTTTGACTGCCTCCAGAAGTTAGATCAGATGGCAAATTGTATTTGGTGCTAGGCCTTTCCCTTTAGGTTTTACCCCAACAATGTTTTCATTAGTTTCGCTCGCTCTCGAAATCAAGCAGTTTACAGCAGGTTGGAGCAGCCTGTATCTCAGCACAGGAATAAGGTAGGGAAGAATTCTAAGGATCATTTTGACTGCCTCCAGAAGTTAGATCAGATGGGCAATGCAATTTGGTGCTAGGCCTTTCCCTTTAGGTTTTACCCCAACAATGTTTTCATTAGTTTCGCTCACTCTCGAAATCAAGCATTTTACAGCAGGTTGGAGCAGCCTGTATCTCAGCACAGGAATAAGGTAGGGAAGAATTCTAAGGATCATTTTGACTGCCTCCAGAAGTTAGATCAGATGGCAAATTGGATTTGGTGCTAGGCCTTTCCCTTTAGGTTTTACCCCAACAATGTTTTCATTAGTTTCGCTCACTCTCGAAATCAAGCATTTTACAGCAGGTTGGAGCAGCCTGTATCTCAGCACAGGAATAAGGTAGGGAAGAATTCAAATACTCATTTTGACTGCCTCCAGAAGTTAGATCAGATGGCAAATTGGATTTGGTGCTAGGTCTTTCCCTTTAGGTTTTACCCCAACAATGTTTTCATTAGTTTCGCTCACTCTCGAAATCAAGCATTTTACAGCAGTTTGGAGCAGCCTGTATCTCAGCACAGGAATAAGGTAGGGAAGAATTCTAAGGATCATTTTGACTGCCTCCAGAAGTTAGATCAGATGGCCAACGGAATTTGGTGCTAGGCCTTTCCCTTTAGGTTTTACCCCAACAATGTTTTCATTAGTTTCGCTCACTCTCGAAATCAAGCATTTTACAGCAGGTTGGAGCAGCCTGTATCTCAGCACAGGAATAAGGTAGGGAAGAATTCAAATACTCATTTTGACTGCCTCCAGAAGTTAGATCAGATGGCCAATGCAATTTGGTGCTAGGCCTTTCCCTTTAGGTTTTACCCCAACAATGTTTTCATTAGTTTCGCTCACTCTCGAAATCAAGCATTTTACAGCAGGTTGGAGCAGCCTGTATCTCAGCACAGGAATAAGGTAGGGAAGAATTCAAATACTCATTTTGACTGCCTCCAGAAGTTAGATCAGATGGCCAATGAAATTTGGTGCTAAACCTTTCCCTTTAGGTTTCACCCCAACAATGTTTTCATTAGTTTCGCTCACTCTCGAAATCAAGCATTTTACAGCAGGTTGGAGCAGCCTGTATCTCAGCACAGGAATAAGGTAGGGAAGAATTCTAAGGATCATTTTGACTGCCTCCTGAAGTTAGATCAGATGGCCAATGGAATTTGGTGCTAGGTCTTTCCCTTTAGGTTTTACCCCAACAATGTTTTCATTAGTTTCGCTCACTCTCGAAATCAAGCATTTTACAGCAGGTTGGAGCAGCCTGTATCTCAGCACAGGAATAAGGTAGGGAAGAATTCAAATACTCATTTTGACTGCCTCCAGAAGTTAGATCAGATGGCCAATTGGATTTGGTGCTAGGTCTTTCCCTTTAGGTTTTACCCCAACAATGTTTTCATTAGTTTCGCTCACTCTCGAAATCAAGCATTTTACAGCAGGTTGGAGCAGCCTGTATCTCAGCACAGGAATAAGGTAGGGAAGAATTCAAATACTCATTTTGACTGCCTCCAGAAGTTAGATCAGATGGCATATTGTATTTGGTACTAGGTCTTTCCCTTTAGGTTTTACCCCAGCAATGTTTTCATTAGTTTTGCTCACTCTCGAAACCAAGCATTTTACAGCAGGTTGGAGCAGCCTGTATCTCAGCACAGGAATATGGTAGGGAAGAATTCTAAGGATCATTTTGACTGCCTCCAGAAGTTAGATCAGATGGCAAATTGTATTTGGTGCTAGGTCTTTCCCTTTAGGTTTTACCCCAACAATGTTTTCATTAGTTTCGCTCACTCTCGAAATCAAGCATTTTACAGCAGGTTGGAGCAGCCTGTATCTCAGCACAGGAATAAGGTAGGGAAGAATTCAAATACTCATTTTGACTGCCTCCAGAATTTAGATCAGATGGCAAATTGTGTTTTGTGCTAGGTCTTTCCCTTTAGGTTTTACCCCAACAATGTTTTCATTAGTTTCGCTCACTCTCGAAATCAAGCATTTTACAGCAGGTTGGAGCAGCCTGTATCTCAGCACAGGAATAAGGTAGGGAAGAATTCAAATACTCATTTTGACTGCCTCCAGAAGTTAGATCAGATGGCAAATTGTATTTGGTGCTAGGTCTTTCCCTTTAGGTTTTACCCCAGCAATGTTTTCATTAGTTTCGCTCACTCTCGAAATCAAGCATTTTACAGCAGGTTGGAGCAGCCTGTATCTCAGCACAGGAATAAGGTAGGGAAGGATTCTAAGGATCATTTTGACTGCCTCCAGAAGTTAGATCAGATGGCCAATGGAATTTGGTGCCAGGTCTTTCCCTTTAGGTTTTACCCCAACAATGTTTTCATTAGTTTCGCTCACTCTCGAAATCAAGCATTTTACAGCAGGTTGGAGCAGCCTGTATCTCAGCACAGGAATAAGGTAGGGAAGAATTCTAAGGATCATTTTGACTGCCTCCAGAAGTTAGATCAGATGGCAAATTGGATTTGGTGCTAGGTCTTTCCCTTTAGGTTTTACCCCAACAATGTTTTCATTAGTTTCGCTCACTCTCGAAATCAAGCATTTTACAGCAGGTTGGAGCAGCCTGTATCTCAGCACAGGAATAAGGTAGGGAAGAATTCAAATACTCATTTTGACTGCCTCCAGAATTTAGATCAGATGGCAAATTGTGTTTGGTGCTAGGTCTTTCCCTTTACGTTTTACCCCAACAATGTTTTCATTAGTTTCGATCACTCTCGAAATCAAGCATTTTTCAGCAGGTTGGAGCAGCCTGTATCTCAGCACAGGAATAAGGTAGGGAAGAATTCTAAGGATCATTTTGACTGCCTCCAGAAGTTAGATCAGATGGCAAATTGTATTTGGTGCTAGGTCTTTCCCTTTAGGTTTTACCCCAACAATGTTTTCATTAGTTTCGCTCACTCTCGAAATCAAGCATTTTACAGCAGGTTGGAGCAGCCTGTATCTCAGCACAGGAATAAGGTAGGGAAGAATTCAAATACTCATTTTGACTGCCTCCAGAAGTTAGATCAGATGGCAAATTGTATTTGGTGCTCGGTCTTTCCCTTTAGGTTTTACCCCAGCAATGTTTTCATTAGTTTCGCTCACTCTCGAAATCAAGCATTTTACTGCAGGTTGGAGCAGCCTGATGTCATCACAGGAATAAGGTAGGGAAGAATTCTAAGGATCATTTTGACTGCCTCCAGAAGTTAGATCAGATGGCCAATGGAATTTGGTGCTAGGTCTTTCCCTTTAGGTTTTACCCCAACAATGTTTTCATTAGTTTCGCTCACTCTCGAAATCAAGCATTTTACAGCAGGTTGGAGCAGCCTGTATCTCAGCACAGGAATAAGGTAGGGAAGAATTCTAAGGATCATTTTGACTGCCTCCAGAAGTTAGATCAGATGGCCAATGCAATTTGGTGCTAGGCCTTTCCCTTTAGGTTTTACCCCAACAATGTTTTCATTAGTTTCGCTCACTCTCGAAATCAAGCATTTTTCAGCAGGTTGGAGCAGCCTGTATCTCAGCACAGGAATAAGGTAGGGAAGAATTCTAAGGATCATTTTGACTGCCTCCAGAAGTTAGATCAGATGGCAAATTGTATTTGGTGCTAGGGCTTTCCCTTTAGGTTTTACCCCAAAAATGTTTTCATTAGTTTCGCTCTCTCTCGAAATCAAGCATTTTACAGCAGGTTGGAGCAGCCTGTATCTCAGCACAGGAATAAGGTAGGGAAGAATTCAAATACTCATTTTGACTGCCTCCAGAAGTTAGATCAGATGGCCAATGCAATTTGGTGCTAGGCCTTTCCCTTTAGGTTTTACCCCAACAATGTTTTCATTAGTTTCGATCACTCTCGAAATCAAGCACTTTACAGCAGGTTGGAGCAGCCTGTATCTCAGCACAGGAATAAGGTAGGGAAGAATTCAAATATTCATTTTGACTGCTTCCAGAAGTTAGATCAGATGGCCAATGCAATTTGGTGCTAGGCCTTTCCCTTTAGGTTTTACCCCAACAATGTTTTCATTAGTTTCGCTCACTCTCGAAATCAAGCATTTTACAGCAGGTTGGAGCAGCCTGTATCTCAGCACAGGAATAAGGTAGTGAAGAATTCTAAGGATCATTTTGACTGCCTCCAGAAGTTAGATCAGATGGCCAATGCAATTTGGTGCTAGGCCTTTCCCTTTAGGTTTTACCCCAACAATGTTTTCATTAGTTTCGCTCACTCTCGAAATCAAGCATTTTACAGCAGGTTGGAGCAGCCTGTATCTCAGCACAGGAATAAGGTAGGGAAGAATTCAAATACTCATTTTGACTGCCTCCAGAAGTTAGATCAGATGGCAAATTGTGTTTGTTACTAGGTCTTTCCCTTTAGGTTTTACCCCAACAATGTTTTCATTAGTTTCACTCACTCTCGAAATCAAGCATTTTACAGCAGGTTGGAGCAGCCTGTATCTCAGCACAGGAATAAGGTAGGGAAGAATTCTAAGGATCATTTTGACTGCCTCCAGAAGTTAGATCAGATGGCAAATTGTATTTGGTGCTAGGTCTTTCCCTTTAGGTTTTACCCCAACAATGTTTTCATTAGTTTCACTCACTCTCGAAATCAAGCATTTTACAGCAGGTTGGAGCAGCCTGTATCTCAGCACAGGAATAAGGTAGGGAAGAATTCTAAGGATCATTTTGACTGCCTCCAGAAGTTAGATCAGATGGCAAATTGTATTTGGTGCTAGGTCTTTCCCTTTAGGTTTTACCCCAGCAATGTTTTCATTAGTTTCGCTCACTCTCGAAATCAAGCATTTTACAGCAGGTTGGAGCAGCCTGTATCTCAGCACAGGAATAAGGTATGGAAGAATTCTAAGGATCATTTTGACTGCCTCCAGAAGTTAGATCAGATGGCCAATGCAATTTGGTGCTAGGCCTTTCCCTTTAGGTTTTACCCCAACAATGTTTTCATTAGTTTCGCTCACTCTCGAAATCAAGAATTTTTCAGCAGGTTGGAGCAGCCTGTATCTCAGCACAGGAATAAGGTAGGGAAGAATTCTAAGGATCATTTTGACTGCCTCCAGAAGTTAGATCAGATGGCAAATTGTATTTGGTGCTAGGGCTTTCCCTTTAGGTTTTACCCCAAAAATGTTTTCATTAGTTTCGCTCTCTCTCGAAATCAAGCATTTTACAGCAGGTTGGAGCAGCCTGGATCTCAGCACAGGAATAAGGTAGGGAAGAATTCAAATACTCATTTTGACTGCCTCCAGAAGTTAGATCAGATGGCCAATGCAATTTGGTGCTAGGCCTTTCCCTTTAGGTTTTACCCCAACAATGTTTTCATTAGTTTCGATCACTCTCGAAATCAAGCACTTTACAGCAGGTTGGAGCAGCCTGTATCTCAGCACAGGAATAAGGTAGGGAAGAATTCAAATATTCATTTTGACTGCTTCCAGAAGTTAGATCAGATGGCCAATGCAATTTGGTGCTAGGCCTTTCCCTTTAGGTTTTACCCCAACAATGTTTTCATTAGTTTCGCTCACTCTCGAAATCAAGCATTTTACAGCAGGTTGGAGCAGCCTGTATCTCAGCACAGGAATAAGGTAGTGAAGAATTCTAAGGATCATTTTGACTGCCTCCAGAAGTTAGATCAGATGGCCAATGCAATTTGGTGCTAGGCCTCTCCCTTTAGGTTTTACCCCAACAATGTTTTCATTAGTTTCGCTCACTCTCGAAATCAAGCATTTTACAGCAGGTTGGAGCAGCCTGTATCTCAGCACAGGAATAAGGTAGGGAAGAATTCAAATACTCATTTTGACTGCCTCCAGAAGTTAGATCAGATGGCAAATTGTGTTTGGTACTAGGTCTTTCCCTTTAGGTTTTACCCCAACAATGTTTTCATTAGTTTCACTCACTCTCGAAATCAAGCATTTTACAGCAGGTTGGAGCAGCCTGTATCTCAGCACAGGAATAAGGTAGGGAAGAATTCTAAGGATCATTTTGACTGCCTCCAGAAGTTAGATCAGATGGCAAATTGTATTTGGTGCTAGGTCTTTCCCTTTAGGTTTTACCCCAAGAATGTTTTCATTAGTTTCGCTCACTCTCGAAATCAAGCATTTTACAGCAGGTTGGAGCAGCCTGTATCTCAGCACAGGAATAAGGTAGGGAAGAATTCTAAGGATCATTTTGACTGCCTCCAGAAGTTAGATCAGATGGCAAATTGTATTTGGTGCTAGGTCTTTCCCTTTAGGTTTTACCCCAGCAATGTTTTCATTAGTTTCGCTCACTCTCGAAATCAAGCATTTTACAGCAGGTTGGAGCAGCCTGTATCTCAGCACAGGAATAAGTTATGGAAGAATTCTAAGGATCATTATGACTGCCTCCAGAAGTTAGATCAGATGGCCAATGCAATTTGGTGCTAGGCCTTTCCCTTTAGGTTTTACCCCAACAATGTTTTCATTAGTTTCGCTCACTCTCGAAATCAAGCATTTTTCAGCAGGTTGGAGCAGCCTGTATCTCAGCACAGGAATAAGGTAGGGAAGAATTCAAATGCTCATTTTGACTGCCTCCAGAAGTTAGATCAGATGGCAAATTGGATTTGGTGCTAGGGCTTTCCCTTTAGGTTTTACCCCAACAATGTTTTCATTAGTTTCGCTCTCTCTCGAAATCAAGCATTTTACAGCAGGTTGGAGCAGCCTGTATCTCAGCACAGGAATAAGGTAGGGAAGAATTCAAATACTCATTTTGACTGCCTCCAGAAGTTAGATCAGATGGCCAATGCAATTTGGTGCTAGGCCTTTCCCTTTAGGTTTTACCCCAACAATGTTTTCATTAGTTTCGATCACTCTCGAAATCAAGCACTTTACAGCAGGTTGGAGCAGCCTGTATCTCAGCACAGGAATAAGGTAGGGAAGAATTCAAATATTCATTTTGACTGCTTCCAGAAGTTAGATCAGATGGCCAATGCAATTTGGTGCTAGGCCTTTCCCTTTAGGTTTTACCCCAACAATGTTTTCATTAGTTTCGCTCACTCTCGAAATCAAGCATTTTACAGCAGGTTGGAGCAGCCTGTATCTCAGCACAGGAATAAGGTAGTGAAGAATTCTAAGGATCATTTTGACTGCCTCCAGAAGTTAGATCAGATGGCCAATGCAATTTGGTGCTAGGCCTCTCCCTTTAGGTTTTACCCCAACAATGTTTTCATTAGTTTCGCTCACTCTCGAAATCAAGCATTTTACAGCAGGTTGGAGCAGCCTGTATCTCAGCACAGGAATAAGGTAGGGAAGAATTCTAAGGATCATTTTGACTGCCTCCAGAAGTTAGATCAGATGGCAAATTGTATTTGGTGCTAGGTCTTTCCCTTTAGGTTTTACCCCAACAATGTTTTCATTAGTTTCACTCACTCTCGAAATCAAGCATTTTACAGCATGTTGGAGCAGCCTGTATCTCAGCACAGGAATAAGGTAGGGAAGAATTCTAAGGATCATTTTGACTGCCTCCAGAAGTTAGATCAGATGGCAAATTGTATTTGGTGCTAGGTCTTTCCCTTTAGGTTTTACCCCAACAATGTTTTCATTAGTTTCGCTCACTCTCGAAATCAAGCATTTTACAGCAGGTTGGAGCAGCCTGTATCTCAGCACAGGAATATGGTATGGAAGAATTCTAAGGATCATTTTGACTGCCTCCAGAAGTTAGATCAGATGGCCAATGCAATTTGGTGCTAGGCCTTTCCCTTTAGGTTTTACCCCAACAATGTTTTCATTAGTTTCGCTCACTCTCGAAATCAAGCATTTTTCAGCAGGTTGGAGCAGCCTGTATCTCAGCACAGGAATAAGGTAGGGAAGAATTCTAAGGATCATTTTGACTGCCTCCAGAAGTTAGATCAGATGGCCAATGGAATTTGGTGCTAGGCCTTTCCCTTTAGGTTTTA
Organism: Melanerpes formicivorus; assembly: GCF_026170545.1. Classification (NCBI taxonomy): domain Eukaryota; kingdom Metazoa; phylum Chordata; class Aves; order Piciformes; family Picidae; genus Melanerpes; species Melanerpes formicivorus. The sequence goes on from NW_027142731.1 coordinate 134,979, forward strand.
CCCCAACAATGTTTTCATTAGTTTCGCTCTTCTCGAAATCAAGCATTTTACAGCAGGTTGGAGCAGCCTGTATCTCAGCACAGGAATAAGGTAGGGAAGAATTCAAATACTCATTTTGACTGCCTCCAGAAGTTAGATCAGATGGCCAATGCAATTTGGTGCTAGGCCTTTCCCTTTAGGTTTTACCCCAACAATGTTTTCATTAGTTTCGCTCACTCTCGAAATCAAGCATTTTACAGCAGGTTGGAGCAGCCTGTATCTCAGCACAGGAATAAGGTAGGGAAGAATTCAAATACTCATTTTGACTGCCTCCAGAAGTTAGATCAGATGGCTAATGCAATTTGGTGCTAAACCTTTCCCTTTAGGTTTCACCCCAACAATGTTTTCATTAGTTTCGCTCACTCTCGAAATCAAGCATTTTAGAGCAGGTTGGAGCAGCCTGTATCTCAGCACAGGAATAAGGTAGGGAAGAATTCTAAGGATCATTTTGACTGCCTCCAGAAGTTAGATCAGATGGCCAATGGAATTTGGTGCTAGGTCTTTCCCTTTAGGTTTTACCCCAACAATGTTTTCATTAGTTTCGCTCACTCTCGAAATCAAGCATTTTACAGCAGGTTGGAGCAGCCTGTATCTCAGCACAGGAATAAGGTAGGGAAGAATTCAAATACTCATTTTGACTGCCTCCAGAAGTTAGATCAGATGGCAAATTGGATTTGGTGCTAGGTCTTTCCCTTTAGGTTTTACCCCAACAATGTTTTCATTAGTTTCGCTCACTCTCGAAATCAAGCATTTTACAGCAGGTTGGAGCAGCCTGTATCTCAGCACAGGAATAAGGTAGGGAAGAATTCAAATACTCATTTTGACTGCCTCCAGAAGTTAGATCAGATGGCATATTGTATTTGGTGCTAGGTCTTTCCCTTTAGGTTTTACCCCAACAATGTTTTCATTAGTTTTGCTCACTCTCGAAATCAAGCATTTTACAGCAGGTTGGAGCAGCCTGTATCTCAGCACAGGAATAAGGTAGGGAAGAATTCTAAGGATCATTTTGACTGCCTCCAGAAGTTAGATCAGATGGCAAATTGTATTTGGTGCTAGGTCTTTCCCTTTAGGTTTTACCCCAACAATGTTTTCATTAGTTTCGCTCACTCTCGAAATCAAGCATTTTACAGCAGGTTGGAGCAGCCTGTATCTCAGCACAGGAATAAGGTAGGGAAGAATTCAAATACTCATTTTGACTGCCTCCAGAATTTAGATCAGATGGCAAATTGTGTTTTGTGCTAGGTCTTTCCCTTTAGGTTTTACCCCAACAATGTTTTCATTAGTTTCGCTCACTCTCGAAATCAAGCATTTTACAGCAGGTTGGAGCAGCCTGTATCTCAGCACAGGAATAAGGTAGGGAAGAATTCAAATACTCATTTTGACTGCCTCCAGAAGTTAGATCAGATGGCAAATTGTATTTGGTGCTAGGTCTTTCCCTTTAGGTTTTACCCCAACAATGTTTTCATTAGTTTCGCTCACTCTCGAAATCAAGCATTTTACAGCAGGTTGGAGCAGCCTGTATCTCAGCACAGGAATAAGGTATGGAAGAATTCTAAGGATCATTTTGACTGCCTCCAGAAGTTAGATCAGATGGCCAATGCAATTTGGTGCTAGGCCTTTCCCTTTAGGTTTTACCCCAACAATGTTTTCATTAGTTTCGCTCACTCTCGAAATCAAGCATTTTTCAGCAGGTTGGAGCAGCCTGTATCTCAGCACAGGAATAAGGTAGGGAAGAATTCTAAGGATCATTTTGACTGCCTCCAGAAGTTAGATCAGATGGCCAATGGAATTTGGTGCTAGGCCTTTCCCTTTAGGTTTTACCCCAACAATGTTTTCATTAGTTTCGCTCTTCTCGAAATCAAGCATTTTACAGCAGGTTGGAGCAGCCTGTATCTCAGCACAGGAATAAGGTAGGGAAGAATTCAAATACTCATTTTGACTGCCTCCAGAAGTTAGATCAGATGGCCAATGCAATTTGGTGCTAGGCCTTTCCCTTTAGGTTTTACCCCAACAATGTTTTCATTAGTTTCGCTCACTCTCGAAATCAAGCATTTTACAGCAGGTTGGAGCAGCCTGTATCTCAGCACAGGAATAAGGTAGGGAAGAATTCAAATACTCATTTTGACTGCCTCCAGAAGTTAGATCAGATGGCTAATGCAATTTGGTGCTAAACCTTTCCCTTTAGGTTTCACCCCAACAATGTTTTCATTAGTTTCGCTCACTCTCGAAATCAAGCATTTTAGAGCAGGTTGGAGCAGCCTGTATCTCAGCACAGGAATAAGGTAGGGAAGAATTCTAAGGATCATTTTGACTGCCTCCAGAAGTTAGATCAGATGGCCAATGGAATTTGGTGCTAGGTCTTTCCCTTTAGGTTTTACCCCAACAATGTTTTCATTAGTTTCGCTCACTCTCGAAATCAAGCATTTTACAGCAGGTTGGAGCAGCCTGTATCTCAGCACAGGAATAAGGTAGGGAAGAATTCAAATACTCATTTTGACTGCCTCCAGAAGTTAGATCAGATGGCAAATTGGATTTGGTGCTAGGTCTTTCCCTTTAGGTTTTACCCCAACAATGTTTTCATTAGTTTCGCTCACTCTCGAAATCAAGCATTTTACAGCAGGTTGGAGCAGCCTGTATCTCAGCACAGGAATAAGGTAGGGAAGAATTCTAAGGATCATTTTGACTGCCTCCAGAAGTTAGATCAGATGGCAAATTGTATTTGGTGCTAGGTCTTTCCCTTTAGGTTTTACCCCAACAATGTTTTCATTAGTTTCGCTCACTCTCGAAATCAAGCATTTTACAGCAGGTTGGAGCAGCCTGTATCTCAGCACAGGAATAAGGTAGGGAAGAATTCAAATACTCATTTTGACTGCCTCCAGAATTTAGATCAGATGGCAAATTGTGTTTTGTGCTAGGTCTTTCCCTTTAGGTTTTACCCCAACAATGTTTTCATTAGTTTCGCTCACTCTCGAAATCAAGCATTTTAGAGCAGGTTGGAGCAGCCTGTATCTCAGCACAGGAATAAGGTAGGGAAGAATTCAAATACTCATTTTGACTGCCTCCAGAAGTTAGATCAGATGGCAAATTGTATTTGGTGCTAGGTCTTTCCCTTTAGGTTTTACCCCAACAATGTTTTCATTAGTTTCGCTCACTCTCGAAATCAAGCATTTTACAGCAGGTTGGAGCAGCCTGTATCTCAGCACAGGAATAAGGTAGGGAAGAATTCAAATACTCATTTTGACTGCCTCCAGAAGTTAGATCAGATGGCCAATGGAATTTGGTGCTAGGTCTTTCCCTTTAGGTTTTACCCCAACAATGTTTTCATTAGTTTCGCTCACTCTCGAAATCAAGCATTTTACAGGAGGTTGGAGCAGCCTGTATCTCAGCACAGGAATAAGGTAGGGAAGAATTCTAAGGATCATTTTGACTGCCTCCAGAAGTTAGATCAGATGGCAAATTGGATTTGGTGCTAGGTCTTTCCCTTTAGGTTTTACCCCAACAATGTTTTCATTAGTTTCGCTCACTCTCGAAATCAAGCATTTTACAGCAGGTTGGAGCAGCCTGTATCTCAGCACAGGAATAAGGTAGGGAAGAATTCTAAGGATCATTTTGACTGCCTCCAGAAGTTAGATCAGATGGCCAATGGAATTTGGTGCTAGGTCTTTCCCTTTAGGTTTTACCCCAACAATGTTTTCATTAGTTTCGCTCACTCTCGAAATCAAGCATTTTACAGCAGGTTGGAGCAGCCTGTATCTCAGCACAGGAATAAGGTAGGGAAGAATTCAAATACTCATTTTGACTGCCTCCAGAAGTTAGATCAGATGGCAAATTGTATTTGGTGCTAGGTCTTTCCCTTTAGGTTTTACCCCAACAATGTTTTCATTAGTTTCGCTCACTCTCGAAATCAAGCATTTTAGAGCAGGTTGGAGCAGCCTGTATCTCAGCACAGGAATAAGGTAGGGAAGAATTCTAAGGATCATTTTGACTGCCTCCAGAAGTTAGATCAGATGGCCAATGGAATTTGGTACTAGGTCTTTCCCTTTAGGTTTTACCCCAACAATGTTTTCATTAGTTTCGCTCACTCTCGAAATCAAGCATTTTACAGCAGGTTGGAGCAGCCTGTATCTCAGCACAGGAATAAGGTAGGGAAGAATTCAAATACTCATTTTGACTGCCTCCAGAAGTTAGATCAGATGGCAAATTGGATTTGGTGCTAGGTCTTTCCCTTTAGGTTTTACCCCAACAATGTTTTCATTAGTTTCGCTCACTCTCGAAATCAAGCATTTTACAGCAGGTTGGAGCAGCCTGTATCTCAGCACAGGAATAAGGTAGGGAAGAATTCAAATACTCATTTTGACTGCCTCCAGAAGTTAGATCAGATGGCATATTGTATTTGGTGCTAGGTCTTTCCCTTTAGGTTTTACCCCAGCAATGTTTTCATTAGTTTTGCTCACTCTCGAAATCAAGCATTTTACAGCAGGTTGGAGCAGCCTGTATCTCAGCACAGGAATAAGGTAGGGAAGAATTCTAAGGATCATTTTGACTGCCTCCAGAAGTTAGATCAGATGGCAAATTGTATTTGGTGCTAGGTCTTTCCCTTTAGGTTTTACCCCAACAATGTTTTCATTAGTTTCGCTCACTCTCGAAATCAAGCATTTTACAGCAGGTTGGAGCAGCCTGTATCTCAGCACAGGAATAAGGTAGGGAAGAATTCAAATACTCATTTTGACTGCCTCCAGAATTTAGATCAGATGGCAAATTGTGTTTTGTGCTAGGTCTTTCCCTTTAGGTTTTACCCCAACAATGTTTTCATTAGTTTCGCTCACTCTCGAAATCAAGCATTTTACAGCAGTTTGGAGCAGCCTGTATCTCAGCACAGGAATAAGGTAGGGAAGAATTCAAATACTCATTTTGACTGCCTCCAGAAGTTAGATCAGATGGCAAATTGTATTTGGTGCTAGGTCTTTCCCTTTAGGTTTTACCCCAACAATGTTTTCATTAGTTTCGCTCACTCTCGAAATCAAGCATTTTACAGCAGGTTGGAGCAGCCTGTATCTCAGCACAGGAATAAGGTAGGGAAGAATTCTAAGGATCATTTTGACTGCCTCCAGAAGTTAGATCAGATGGCCAATGGAATTTGGTGCTAGGTCTTTCCCTTTAGGTTTTACCCCAACAATGTTTTCATTAGTTTCGCTCACTCTCGAAATCAAGCATTTTACAGGAGGTTGGAGCAGCCTGTATCTCAGCACAGGAATAAGGTAGGGAAGAATTCTAAGGATCATTTTGACTGCCTCCAGAAGTTAGATCAGATGGCAAATTGGATTTGGTGCTAGGTCTTTCCCTTTAGGTTTTACCCCAACAATGTTTTCATTAGTTTCGCTCACTCTCGAAATCAAGCATTTTACAGCAGGTTGGAGCAGCCTGTATCTCAGCACAGGAATAAGGTAGGGAAGAATTCAAATACTCATTTTGACTGCCTCCAGAATTTAGATCAGATGGCAAATTGTGTTTGGTGCTAGGTCTTTCCCTTTAGGTTTTACCCCAACAATGTTTTCATTAGTTTCACTCACTCTCGAAATCAAGCATTTTACAGCAGGTTGGAGCAGCCTGTATCTCAGCACAGGAATAAGGTAGGGAAGAATTCTAAGGATCATTTTGACTGCCTCCAGAAGTTAGATCAGATGGCAAATTGTATTTGGTGCTAGGTCTTTCCCTTTACGTTTTACCCCAACAATGTTTTCATTAGTTTCGATCACTCTCGAAATCAAGCATTTTTCAGCAGGTTGGAGCAGCCTGTATCTCAGCACAGGAATAAGGTAGGGAAGAATTCAAATACTCATTTTGACTGCCTCCAGAAGTTAGATCAGATGGCCAATGCAATTTGGTGCTAGGTCTTTCCCTTTAGGTTTTACCCCAACAATGTTTTCATTAGTTTCACTCACTCTCGAAATCAAGCATTTTACAGCAGGTTGGAGCAGCCTGTATCTCAGCACAGGAATAAGGTAGGGAAGAATTCAAATACTCATTTTGACTGCCTCCAGAAGTTAGATCAGATGGCAAATTGTATTTGGTGCTAGGTCTTTCCCTTTACGTTTTACCCCAACAATGTTTTCATTAGTTTCGATCACTCTCGAAATCAAGCATTTTTCAGCAGGTTGGAGCAGCCTGTATCTCAGCACAGGAATAAGGTAGGGAAGAATTCAAATACTCATTTTGACTGCCTCCAGAAGTTAGATCAGATGGCCAATGCAATTTGGTGCTAGGTCTTTCCCTTTAGATTTTACCCCAACAATGTTTTCATTAGTTTCGCTCACTCTCGAAATCAAGCATTTTACAGCAGGTTGGAGCAGCCTGTATCTCAGCACAGGAATAAGGTAGGGAAGAATTCAAATACTCATTTTGACTGCCTCCAGAAGTTAGATCAGATGGCTAATGCAATTTGGTGCTAAACCTTTCCCTTTAGGTTTCACCCCAACAATGTTTTCATTAGTTTCGCTCACTCTCGAAATCAAGCATTTTACAGCAGGTTGGAGCAGCCTGTATCTCAGCACAGGAATAAGGTAGGGAAGAATTCAAATACTCATTTTGACTGCCTCCAGAAGTTAGATCAGATGGCAAATTGTATTTGGTGCTAGGTCTTTCCCTTTAGGTTTTACCCCAACAATGTTTTCATTAGTTTCGCTCACTCTCGAAATCAAGCATTTTAGAGCAGGTTGGAGCAGCCTGTATCTCAGCACAGGAATAAGGTAGGGAAGAATTCTAAGGATCATTTTGACTGCCTCCAGAAGTTAGATCAGATGGCCAATGGAATTTGGTGCTAGGTCTTTCCCTTTAGGATTTACCCCAAAAATGTTTTCATTAGTTTCGCTCACTCTCGAAATCAAGCATTTTACAGCAGGTTGGAGCAGCCTGTATCTCAGCACAGGAATAAGGTAGGGAAGAATTCAAATACTCATTTTGACTGCCTCCAGAAGTTAGATCAGATGGCAAATTGGATTTGGTGCTAGGTCTTTCCCTTTAGGTTTTACCCCAACAATGTTTTCATTAGTTTCGCTCACTCTCGAAATCAAGCATTTTACAGCAGGTTGGAGCAGCCTGTATCTCAGCACAGGAATAAGGTAGGGAAGAATTCAAATACTCATTTTGACTGCCTCCAGAAGTTAGATCAGATGGCATATTGTATTTGGCGCTAGGTCTTTCCCTTTAGGTTTTACCCCAGCAATGTTTTCATTAGTTCTGCTCACTCTCGAAATCAAGCATTTTACAGCAGGTTGGAGCAGCCTGTATCTCAGCACAGGAATAAGGTAGGGAAGAATTCTAAGGATCATTTTGACTGCCTCCAGAAGTTAGATCAGATGGCAAATTGTATTTGGTGCTAGGTCTTTCCCTTTAGGTTTTACCCCAACAATGTTTTCATTAGTTTCGCTCACTCTCGAAATCAAGCATTTTACAGCAGGTTGGAGCAGCCTGTATCTCAGCACAGGAATAAGGTAGGGAAGAATTCAAATACTCATTTTGACTGCCTCCAGAATTTAGATCAGATGGCAAATTGTGTTTTGTGCTAGGTCTTTCCCTTTAGGTTTTACCCCAACAATGTTTTCATTAGTTTCGCTCACTCTCGAAATCAAGCATTTTACAGCAGGTTGGAGCAGCCTGTATCTCAGCACAGGAATAAGGTAGGGAAGAATTCAAATACTCATTTTGACTGCCTCCAGAAGTTAGATCAGATGGCAAATTGTATTTGGTGCTAGGTCTTTCCCTTTAGGTTTTACCCCAACAATGTTTTCATTAGTTTCGCTCACTCTCGAAATCAAGCATTTTACAGGAGGTTGGAGCAGCCTGTATCTCAGCACAGGAATAAGGTAGGGAAGAATTCTAAGGATCATTTTGACTGCCTCCAGAAGTTAGATCAGATGGCCAATGGAATTTGGTGCTAGGTCTTTCCCTTTAGGTTTTACCCCAACAATGTTTTCATTAGTTTCGCTCACTCTCGAAATCAAGCATTTTACAGGAGGTTGGAGCAGCCTGTATCTCAGCACAGGAATAAGGTAGGGAAGAATTCTAAGGATCATTTTGACTGCCTCCAGAAGTTAGATCAGATGGCAAATTGTATTTGGTGCTAGGTCTTTCCCTTTAGGTTTTACCCCAACAATGTTTTCATTAGTTTCGCTCACTCTCGAAATCAAGCATTTTACAGCAGGTTGGAGCAGCCTGTATCTCAGCACAGGAATAAGGTAGGGAAGAATTCTAAGGATCATTTTGACTGCCTCCAGAAGTTAGATCAGATGGCAAATTGTATTTGGTGCTAGGTCTTTCCCTTTACGTTTTACCCCAACAATGTTTTCATTAGTTTCGATCACTCTCGAAATCAAGCATTTTTCAGCAGGTTGGAGCAGCCTGTATCTCAGCACAGGAATAAGGTAGGGAAGAATTCTAAGGATCATTTTGACTGCCTCCAGAAGTTAGATCAGATGGCAAATTGTATTTGGTGCTAGGTCTTTCCCTTTAGGTTTTACCCCAACAATGTTTTCATTAGTTTCGCTCACTCTCGAAATCAAGCATTTTACAGCAGGTTGGAGCAGCCTGTATCTCAGCACAGGAATAAGGTAGGGAAGAATTCAAATACTCATTTTGACTGCCTCCAGAAGTTAGATCAGATGGCAAATTGTATTTGGTGCTCGGTCTTTCCCTTTAGGTTTTACCCCAGCAATGTTTTCATTAGTTTCGCTCACTCTCGAAATCAAGCATTTTACTGCAGGTTGGAGCAGCCTGATGTCATCACAGGAATAAGGTAGGGAAGAATTCTAAGGCTCATTTTGACTGCCTCCAGAAGTTAGATCAGATGGCAAATTGTATTTGGTGCTAGGTCTTTCCCTTTAGGTTTTACCCCAACAATGTTTTCATTAGTTTCGCTCACTCTCGAAATCAAGCATTTTACAGGAGGTTGGAGCAGCCTGTATCTCAGCACAGGAATAAGGTAGGGAAGAATTCTAAGGATCATTTTGACTGCCTCCAGAAGTTAGATCAGATGGCCAATGGAATTTGGTGCTAGGTCTTTCCCTTTAGGTTTTACCCCAACAATGTTTTCATTAGTTTCGCTCACTCTCGAAATCAAGCATTTTACAGGAGGTTGGAGCAGCCTGTATCTCAGCACAGGAATAAGGTAGGGAAGAATTCTAAGGATCATTTTGACTGCCTCCAGAAGTTAGATCAGATGGCCAATGGAATTTGGTGCTAGGTCTTTCCCTTTAGGTTTTACCCCAACAATGTTTTCATTAGTTTCGCTCACTCTCGAAATCAAGCATTTTACAGGAGGTTGGAGCAGCCTGTATCTCAGCACAGGAATAAGGTAGGGAAGAATTCTAAGGCTCATTTTGACTGCCTCCAGAAGTTAGATCAGATGGCAAATTGTATTTGGTGCTAGGTCTTTCCCTTTAGGTTTTACCCCAACAATGTTTTCATTAGTTTCGCTCACTCTCGAAATCAAGCATTTTACAGCAGGTTGGAGCAGCCTGTATCTCAGCACAGGAATAAGGTAGGGAAGAATTCTAAGGATCATTTTGACTGCCTCCAGAAGTTAGATCAGATGGCAAATTGTATTTGGTGCTAGGTCTTTCCCTTTACGTTTTACCCCAACAATGTTTTCATTAGTTTCGATCACTCTCGAAATCAAGCATTTTTCAGCAGGTTGGAGCAGCCTGTATCTCAGCACAGGAATAAGGTAGGGAAGAATTCTAAGGATCATTTTGACTGCCTCCAGAAGTTAGATCAGATGGCAAATTGTATTTGGTGCTAGGTCTTTCCCTTTAGGTTTTACCCCAACAATGTTTTCATTAGTTTCGCTCACTCTCGAAATCAAGCATTTTACAGCAGGTTGGAGCAGCCTGTATCTCAGCACAGGAATAAGGTAGGGAAGAATTCAAATACTCATTTTGACTGCCTCCAGAAGTTAGATCAGATGGCAAATTGTATTTGGTGCTCGGTCTTTCCCTTTAGGTTTTACCCCAGCAATGTTTTCATTAGTTTCGCTCACTCTCGAAATCAAGCATTTTACTGCAGGTTGGAGCAGCCTGATGTCATCACAGGAATAAGGTAGGGAAGAATTCTAAGGCTCATTTTGACTGCCTCCAGAAGTTAGATCAGATGGCAAATTGGATTTGGTGCTAGGTCTTTCCCTTTAGGTTTTACCCCAGCAATGTTTTCATTAGTTCCGCTCACTCTCGAAATCAAGCATTTTACAGCAGGTTGGAGCAGACTGTATCTCAGCACAGGAATAAGGTAGGGAAGAATTCTAAGGATCATTTTGACTGCCTCCAGAAGTTAGATCAGATGGCAAATTGTATTTGGTGCTAGGTCTTTCCCTTTAGGTTTTACCCCAACAATGTTTTCATTAGTTTCGATCACTCTCGAAATCAAGCATTTTACAGCAGGTTGGAGCAGCCTGTATCTCAGCACAGGAATAAGGTAGGGAAGAATTCAAATACTCATTTTGACTGCCTCCAGAAGTTAGATCAGATGGCAAATTGGATTTGGTGCTAGGTCTTTCCCTTTAGGTTTTACCCCAACAATGTTTTCATTAGTTTCACTCACTCTCGAAATCAAGCATTTTACAGCAGGTTGGAGCAGCCTGTATCTCAGCACAGGAATAAGGTAGGGAAGAATTCTAAGGATCATTTTGACTGCCTCCAGAAGTTAGATCAGATGGCAAATTGGATTTGGTGCTAGGTCTTTCCCTTTAGGTTTTACCCCAGCAATGTTTTCATTAGTTTCGCTCACTCTCGAAATCAAGCATTTTACAGCAGGTTGGAGCAGCCTGTATCTCAGCACAGGAATAAGGTAGGGAAGAATTCTAAGGATCATTTTGACTGCCTCCAGAAGTTAGATCAGATGGCCAATGCAATTTGGTGCTAGGCCTTTCCCTTTAGGTTTTACCCCAACAATGTTTTCATTAGTTTCGCTCACTCTCGAAATCAAGCATTTTACAGGAGGTTGGAGCAGCCTGTATCTCAGCACAGGAATAAGGTAGGGAAGAATTCTAAGGATCATTTTGACTGCCTCCAGAAGTTAGATCAGATGGCAAATTGTATTTGGTGCTAGGGCTTTCCCTTTAGGTTTTACCCCAAAAATGTTTTCATTAGTTTCGCTCTCTCTCGAAATCAAGCATTTTACAGCAGGTTGGAGCAGCCTGTATCTCAGCACAGGAATAAGGTAGGGAAGAATTCAAATACTCATTTTGACTACCTCCAGAAGTTAGATCAGATGGCCAATGGAATTTGGTGCTAGGCCTTTCCCTTTAGGTTTTACCCCAACAATGTTTTCATTAGTTTCGATCACTCTCGAAATCAAGCATTTTACAGCAGGTTGGAGCAGCCTGTATCTCAGCACAGGAATAAGGTAGTGAAGAATTCTAAGGATCATTTTGACTGCCTCCAGAAGTTAGATCAGATGGCCAATGCAATTTGGTGCTAGGCCTTTCCCTTTAGGTTTTACCCCAACAATGTTTTCATTAGTTTCGCTCACTCTCGAAATCAAGCATTTTACAGCAGGTTGGAGCAGCCTGTATCTCAGCACAGGAATAAGGTAGGGAAGAATTCAAATACTCATTTTGACTGCCTCCAGAAGTTAGATCAGATGGCAAATTGTGTTTGGTACTAGGTCTTTCCCTTTAGGTTTTACCCCAACAATGTTTTCATTAGTTTCACTCACTCTCGAAATCAAGCATTTTACAGCAGGTTGGAGCAGCCTGTATCTCAGCACAGGAATAAGGTAGGGAAGAATTCAAATACTCATTTTGACTGCCTCCAGAATTTAGATCAGATGGCAAATTGTGTTTGGTGCTATGTCTTTCCCTTTAGGTTTTACCCCAACAATGTTTTCATTAGTTTCACTCACTCTCGAAATCAAGCATTTTACAGCAGGTTGGAGCAGCCTGTATCTCAGCACAGGAATAAGGTAGGGAAGAATTCTAAGGATCATTTTGACTGCCTCCAGAAGTTAGATCAGATGGCAAATTGTATTTGGTGCTAGGTCTTTCCCTTTAGGTTTTACCCCAACAATGTTTTCATTAGTTCGCTCACTCTCGAAATCAAGCATTTTAGAGCAGGTTGGAGCAGCCTGTATCTCAGCACAGGAATAAGGTAGGGAAGAATTCTAAGGATCATTTTGACTGCCTCCAGAAGTTAGATCAGATGGCAAATTGTATTTGGTGCTAGGTCTTTCCCTTTACGTTTTACCCCAACAATGTTTTCATTAGTTTCGATCACTCTCGAAATCAAGCATTTTTCAGCAGGTTGGAGCAGCCTGTATCTCAGCACAGGAATAAGGTAGGGAAGAATTCTAAGGATCATTTTGACTGCCTCCAGAAGTTAGATCAGATGGCAAATTGTATTTGGTGCTAGGTCTTTCCCTTTAGGTTTTACCCCAACAATGTTTTCATTAGTTTCGCTCACTCTCGAAATCAAGCATTTTACAGCAGGTTGGAGCAGCCTGTATCTCAGCACAGGAATAAGGTAGGGAAGAATTCAAATACTCATTTTGACTGCCTCCAGAAGTTAGATCAGATGGCAAATTGTATTTGGCGCTCGGTCTTTCCCTTTAGGTTTTACCCCAGCAATGTTTTCATTAGTTTCGCTCACTCTCGAAATCAAGCATTTTACTGCAGGTTGGAGCAGCCTGATGTCATCACAGGAATAAGGTAGGGAAGAATTCTAAGGATCATTTTGACTGCCTCCAGAAGTTAGATCAGATGGCCAATGGAATTTGGTGCTAGGTCTTTCCCTTTAGGTTTTACCCCAACAATGTTTTCATTAGTTTCGCTCACTCTCGAAATCAAGCATTTTACAGCAGGTTGGAGCAGCCTGTATCTCAGCACAGGAATAAGGTAGGGAAGAATTCAAATACTCATTTTGACTGCCCCCAGAAGTTAGATCAGATGGCAAATTGGATTTGGTGCTAGGTCTTTCCCTTTAGGTTTTACCCCAGCAATGTTTTCATTAGTTCCGCTCACTCTCGAAATCAAGCATTTTACAGCAGGTTGGAGCAGACTGTATCTCAGCACAGGAATAAGGTAGGGAAGAATTCTAAGGATCATTTTGACTGCCTCCAGAAGTTAGATCAGATGGCAAATTGTATTTGGTGCTAGGTCTTTCCCTTTAGGTTTTACCCCAACAATGTTTTCATTAGTTTCGCTCACTCTCGAAATCAAGCATTTTACAGCAGGTTGGAGCAGCCTGTATCTCAGCACAGGAATAAGGTAGGGAAGAATTCTAAGGCTCATTTTGACTGCCTCCAGAAGTTAGATCAGATGGCAAATTGGATTTGGTGCTAGGTCTTTCCCTTTAGGTTTTACCCCAACAATGTTTTCATTAGTTTCGCTCACTCTCGAAATCAAGCATTTTACAGCAGGTTGGAGCAGCCTGTATCTCAGCACAGGAATAAGGTAGGGAAGAATTCAAATACTCATTTTGACTGCCTCCAGAAGTTAGATCAGATGGCAAATTGTGTTTGGTACTAGGTCTTTCCCTTTAGGTTTTACCCCAACAATGTTTTCATTAGTTTCACTCACTCTCGAAATCAAGCATTTTACAGCAGGTTGGAGCAGCCTGTATCTCAGCACAGGAATAAGGTAGGGAAGAATTCTAAGGATCATTTTGACTGCCTCCAGAAGTTAGATCAGATGGCAAATTGTATTTGGTGCTAGGTCTTTCCCTTTAGGTTTTACCCCAACAATGTTTTCATTAGTTTCACTCACTCTCGAAATCAAGCATTTTACAGCAGGTTGGAGCAGCCTGTATCTCAGCACAGGAATAAGGTAGGGAAGAATTCTAAGGATCATTTTGACTGCCTCCAGAAGTTAGATCAGATGGCAAATTGGATTTGGTGCTAGGTCTTTCCCTTTAGGTTTTACCCCAGCAATGTTTTCATTAGTTTCGCTCACTCTCGAAATCAAGCATTTTACAGCAGGTTGGAGCAGCCTGTATCTCAGCACAGGAATAAGGTATGGAAGAATTCTAAGGATCATTTTGACTGCCTCCAGAAGTTAGATCAGATGGCCAATGCAATTTGGTGCTAGGCCTTTCCCTTTAGGTTTTACCCCAACAATGTTTTCATTAGTTTCGCTCACTCTCGAAATCAAGCATTTTTCAGCAGGTTGGAGCAGCCTGTATCTCAGCACAGGAATAAGGTAGGGAAGAATTCTAAGGATCATTTTGACTGCCTCCAGAAGTTAGATCAGATGGCAAATTGTATTTGGTGCTAGGGCTTTCCCTTTAGGTTTTACCCCAAAAATGTTTTCATTAGTTTCGCTCTCTCTCGAAATCAAGCATTTTACAGCAGGTTGGAGCAGCCTGTATCTCAGCACAGGAATAAGGTAGGGAAGAATTCAAATACTCATTTTGACTGCCTCCAGAAGTTAGATCAGATGGCCAATGCAATTTGGTGCTAGGCCTTTCCCTTTAGGTTTTACCCCAACAATGTTTTCATTAGTTTCGATCAGTCTCGAAATCAAGCACTTTACAGCAGGTTGGAGCAGCCTGTATCTCAGCACAGGAATAAGGTAGGGAAGAATTCTAAGGATCATTTTGACTGCCTCCAGAAGTTAGATCAGATGGCAAATTGGATTTGGTGCTAGGTCTTTCCCTTTAGGTTTTACCCCAGCAATGTTTTCATTAGTTCCGCTCACTCTCGAAATCAAGCATTTTACAGCAGGTTGGAGCAGACTGTATCTCAGCACAGGAATAAGGTAGGGAAGAATTCTAAGGATCATTTTGACTGCCTCCAGAAGTTAGATCAGATGGCAAATTGGATTTGGTGCTAGGTCTTTCCCTTTAGGTTTTACCCCAACAATGTTTTCATTAGTTTCGATCACTCTCGAAATCAAGCATTTTACAGCAGGTTGGAGCAGCCTGTATCTCAGCACAGGAATAAGGTAGGGAAGAATTCAAATACTCATTTTGACTGCCTCCAGAAGTTAGATCAGATGGCAAATTGGATTTGGTGCTAGGTCTTTCCCTTTAGGTTTTACCCCAACAATGTTTTCATTAGTTTCACTCACTCTCGAAATCAAGCATTTTACAGCAGGTTGGAGCAGCCTGTATCTCAGCACAGGAATAAGGTAGGGAAGAATTCTAAGGATCATTTTGACTGCCTCCAGAAGTTAGATCAGATGGCAAATTGGATTTGGTGCTAGGTCTTTCCCTTTAGGTTTTACCCCAGCAATGTTTTCATTAGTTTCGCTCACTCTCGAAATCAAGCATTTTACAGCAGGTTGGAGCAGCCTGTATCTCAGCACAGGAATAAGGTAGGGAAGAATTCTAAGGATCATTTTGACTGCCTCCAGAAGTTAGATCAGATGGCCAATGCAATTTGGTGCTAGGCCTTTCCCTTTAGGTTTTACCCCAACAATGTTTTCATTAGTTTCGCTCACTCTCGAAATCAAGCATTTTACAGGAGGTTGGAGCAGCCTGTATCTCAGCACAGGAATAAGGTAGGGAAGAATTCTAAGGATCATTTTGACTGCCTCCAGAAGTTAGATCAGATGGCAAATTGTATTTGGTGCTAGGGCTTTCCCTTTAGGTTTTACCCCAAAAATGTTTTCATTAGTTTCGCTCTCTCTCGAAATCAAGCATTTTACAGCAGGTTGGAGCAGCCTGTATCTCAGCACAGGAATAAGGTAGGGAAGAATTCAAATACTCATTTTGACTACCTCCAGAAGTTAGATCAGATGGCCAATGGAATTTGGTGCTAGGCCTTTCCCTTTAGGTTTTACCCCAACAATGTTTTCATTAGTTTCGATCACTCTCGAAATCAAGCACTTTACAGCAGGTTGGAGCAGCCTGTATCTCAGCACAGGAATAAGGTAGGGAAGAATTCAAATATTCATTTTGACTGCTTCCAGAAGTTAGATCAGATGGCCAATGCAATTTGGTGCTAGGCCTTTCCCTTTAGGTTTTACCCCAACAATGTTTTCATTAGTTTCGCTCACTCTCGAAATCAAGCATTTTACAGCAGGTTGGAGCAGCCTGTATCTCAGCACAGGAATAAGGTAGTGAAGAATTCTAAGGATCATTTTGACTGCCTCCAGAAGTTAGATCAGATGGCCAATGCAATTTGGTGCTAGGCCTTTCCCTTTAGGTTTTACCCCAACAATGTTTTCATTAGTTTCGCTCACTCTCGAAATCAAGCATTTTACAGCAGGTTGGAGCAGCCTGTATCTCAGCACAGGAATAAGGTAGGGAAGAATTCAAATACTCATTTTGACTGCCTCCAGAAGTTAGATCAGATGGCAAATTGTGTTTGGTACTAGGTCTTTCCCTTTAGGTTTTACCCCAACAATGTTTTCATTAGTTTCACTCACTCTCGAAATCAAGCATTTTACAGCAGGTTGGAGCAGCCTGTATCTCAGCACAGGAATAAGGTAGGGAAGAATTCAAATACTCATTTTGACTGCCTCCAGAATTTAGATCAGATGGCAAATTGTGTTTGGTGCTAGGTCTTTCCCTTTAGGTTTTACCCCAACAATGTTTTCATTAGTTTCACTCACTCTCGAAATCAAGCATTTTACAGCAGGTTGGAGCAGCCTGTATCTCAGCACAGGAATAAGGTAGGGAAGAATTCTAAGGATCATTTTGACTGCCTCCAGAAGTTAGATCAGATGGCAAATTGTATTTGGTGCTAGGTCTTTCCCTTTAGGTTTTACCCCAACAATGTTTTCATTAGTTCGCTCACTCTCGAAATCAAGCATTTTAGAGCAGGTTGGAGCAGCCTGTATCTCAGCACAGGAATAAGGTAGGGAAGAATTCTAAGGATCATTTTGACTGCCTCCAGAAGTTAGATCAGATGGCAAATTGTATTTGGTGCTAGGTCTTTCCCTTTACGTTTTACCCCAACAATGTTTTCATTAGTTTCGATCACTCTCGAAATCAAGCATTTTTCAGCAGGTTGGAGCAGCCTGTATCTCAGCACAGGAATAAGGTAGGGAAGAATTCTAAGGATCATTTTGACTGCCTCCAGAAGTTAGATCAGATGGCAAATTGTATTTGGTGCTAGGTCTTTCCCTTTAGGTTTTACCCCAACAATGTTTTCATTAGTTTCGCTCACTCTCGAAATCAAGCATTTTACAGCAGGTTGGAGCAGCCTGTATCTCAGCACAGGAATAAGGTAGGGAAGAATTCAAATACTCATTTTGACTGCCTCCAGAAGTTAGATCAGATGGCAAATTGTATTTGGTGCTCGGTCTTTCCCTTTAGGTTTTACCCCAGCAATGTTTTCATTAGTTTCGCTCACTCTCGAAATCAAGCATTTTACTGCAGGTTGGAGCAGCCTGATGTCATCACAGGAATAAGGTAGGGAAGAATTCTAAGGATCATTTTGACTGCCTCCAGAAGTTAGATCAGATGGCCAATGGAATTTGGTGCTAGGTCTTTCCCTTTAGGTTTTACCCCAACAATGTTTTCATTAGTTTCGCTCACTCTCGAAATCAAGCATTTTACAGCAGGTTGGAGCAGCCTGTATCTCAGCACAGGAATAAGGTAGGGAAGAATTCAAATACTCATTTTGACTGCCTCCAGAAGTTAGATCAGATGGCAAATTGGATTTGGTGCTAGGTCTTTCCCTTTAGGTTTTACCCCAGCAATGTTTTCATTAGTTCCGCTCACTCTCGAAATCAAGCATTTTACAGCAGGTTGGAGCAGACTGTATCTCAGCACAGGAATAAGGTAGGGAAGAATTCTAAGGATCATTTTGACTGCCTCCAGAAGTTAGATCAGATGGCAAATTGTATTTGGTGCTAGGTCTTTCCCTTTAGGTTTTACCCCAACAATGTTTTCATTAGTTTCGCTCACTCTCGAAATCAAGCATTTTACAGCAGGTTGGAGCAGCCTGTATCTCAGCACAGGAATAAGGTAGGGAAGAATTCTAAGGCTCATTTTGACTGCCTCCAGAAGTTAGATCAGATGGCAAATTGGATTTGGTGCTAGGTCTTTCCCTTTAGGTTTTACCCCAACAATGTTTTCATTAGTTTCACTCACTCTCGAAATCAAGCATTTTACAGCAGGTTGGAGCAGCCTGTATCTCAGCACAGGAATAAGGTAGGGAAGAATTCTAAGGATCATTTTGACTGCCTCCAGAAGTTAGATCAGATGGCAAATTGTATTTGGTGCTAGGTCTTTCCCTTTAGGTTTTACCCCAGCAATGTTTTCATTAGTTTCGCTCACTCTCGAAATCAAGCATTTTACAGCAGGTTGGAGCAGCCTGTATCTCAGCACAGGAATAAGGTAGGGAAGAATTCTAAGGATCATTTTGACTGCCTCCAGAAGTTAGATCAGATGGCCAATGCAATTTGGTGCTAGGCCTTTCCCTTTAGGTTTTACCCCAACAATGTTTTCATTAGTTTCGCTCACTCTCGAAATCAAGCATTTTTCAGCAGGTTGGAGCAGCCTGTATCTCAGCACAGGAATAAGGTAGGGAAGAATTCTAAGGATCATTTTGACTGCCTCCAGAAGTTAGATCAGATGGCAAATTGTATTTGGTGCTAGGGCTTTCCCTTTAGGTTTTACCCCAAAAATGTTTTCATTAGTTTCGCTCTCTCTCGAAATCAAGCATTTTACAGCAGGTTGGAGCAGCCTGTATCTCAGCACAGGAATAAGGTAGGGAAGAATTCAAATACTCATTTTGACTGCCTCCAGAAGTTAGATCAGATGGCCAATGCAATTTGGTGCTAGGCCTTTCCCTTTAGGTTTTACCCCAACAATGTTTTCATTAGTTTCGCTCACTCTCGAAATCAAGCATTTTACAGCAGGTTGGAGCAGCCTGTATCTCAGCACAGGAATAAGGTAGGGAAGAATTCAAATATTCATTTTGACTGCTTCCAGAAGTTAGATCAGATGGCCAATGCAATTTGGTGCTAGGCCTTTCCCTTTAGGTTTTACCACAACAATGTTTTCATTAGTTTCGATCACTCTCGAAATCAAGCATTTTACAGCAGGTTGGAGCAGCCTGTATCTCAGCACAGGAATAAGGTAGTGAAGAATTCTAAGGATCATTTTGACTGCCTCCAGAAGTTAGATCAGATGGCCAATGCAATTTGGTGCTAGGCCT
The DNA here is from genome assembly GCF_026170545.1 of Melanerpes formicivorus. Lineage (NCBI taxonomy): Eukaryota > Metazoa > Chordata > Aves > Piciformes > Picidae > Melanerpes > Melanerpes formicivorus. The sequence goes on from NW_027142731.1 coordinate 154,113, forward strand.
TTCCCTTTAGGTTTTACCCCAACAATGTTTTCATTAGTTTCGCTCACTCTCGAAATCAAGCATTTTACAGCAGGTTGGAGCAGCCTGTATCTCAGCACAGGAATAAGGTAGGGAAGAATTCAAATACTCATTTTGACTGCCTCCAGAAGTTAGATCAGATGGCAAATTGTGTTTGGTACTAGGTCTTTCCCTTTAGGTTTTACCCCAACAATGTTTTCATTAGTTTCACTCACTCTCGAAATCAAGCATTTTACAGCAGGTTGGAGCAGCCTGTATCTCAGCACAGGAATAAGGTAGGGAAGAATTCTAAGGATCATTTTGACTGCCTCCAGAAGTTAGATCAGATGGCAAATTGTATTTGGTGCTAGGTCTTTCCCTTTAGGTTTTACCCCAACAATGTTTTCATTAGTTTCACTCACTCTCGAAATCAAGCATTTTACAGCAGGTTGGAGCAGCCTGTATCTCAGCACAGGAATAAGGTAGGGAAGAATTCTAAGGATCATTTTGACTGCCTCCAGAAGTTAGATCAGATGGCAAATTGGATTTGGTGCTAGGTCTTTCCCTTTAGGTTTTACCCCAGCAATGTTTTCATTAGTTTCGCTCACTCTCGAAATCAAGCATTTTACAGCAGGTTGGAGCAGCCTGTATCTCAGCACAGGAATAAGGTAGGGAAGAATTCTAAGGCTCATTTTGACTGCCTCCAGAAGTTAGATCAGATGGCCAATGCAATTTGGTGCTAGGCCTTTCCCTTTAGGTTTTACCCCAACAATGTTTTCATTAGTTTCGCTCACTCTCGAAATCAAGCATTTTTCAGCAGGTTGGAGCAGCCTGTATCTCAGCACAGGAATAAGGTAGGGAAGAATTCTAAGGATCATTTTGACTGCCTCCAGAAGTTAGATCAGATGGCAAATTGTATTTGGTGCTAGGGCTTTCCCTTTAGGTTTTACCCCAAAAATGTTTTCATTAGTTTCGCTCTCTCTCGAAATCAAGCATTTTACAGCAGGCTGGAGCAGCCTGTATCTCAGCACAGGAATAAGGTAGGGAAGAATTCAAATACTCATTTTGACTGCCTCCAGAAGTTAGATCAGATGGCCAATGCAATTTGGTGCTAGGCCTTTCCCTTTAGGTTTTACCCCAACAATGTTTTCATTAGTTTCGATCAGTCTCGAAATCAAGCACTTTACAGCAGGTTGGAGCAGCCTGTATCTCAGCACAGGAATAAGGTAGGGAAGAATTCTAAGGATCATTTTGACTGCCTCCAGAAGTTAGATCAGATGGCAAATTGTATTTGGTGCTAGGGCTTTCCCTTTAGGTTTTACCCCAAAAATGTTTTCATTAGTTTCGCTCACTCTCGAAATCAAGCATTTTACAGCAGGTTGGAGCAGCCTGTATCTCAGCACAGGAATAAGGTAGGGAAGAATTCTAAGGATCATTTTGACTGCCTCCAGAAGTTAGATCAGATGGCCAATGCAATTTGGTGCTAGGCCTCTCCCTTTAGGTTTTACCCCAACAATGTTTTCATTAGTTTCGATCACTCTCGAAATCAAGCATTTTACAGCAGGTTGGAGCAGCCTGTATCTCAGCACAGGAATAAGGTAGGGAAGAATTCAAATACTCATTTTGACTGCCTCCAGAAGTTAGATCAGATGGCAAATTGTGTTTGGTACTAGGTCTTTCCCTTTAGGTTTTACCCCAACAATGTTTTCATTAGTTTCACTCACTCTCGAAATCAAGCATTTTACAGCAGGTTGGAGCAGCCTGTATCTCAGCACAGGAATAAGGTAGGGAAGAATTCTAAGGATCATTTTGACTGCCTCCAGAAGTTAGATCAGATGGCAAATTGTATTTGGTGCTAGGTCTTTCCCTTTAGGTTTTACCCCAAGAATGTTTTCATTAGTTTCGCTCACTCTCGAAATCAAGCATTTTTCAGCAGGTTGGAGCAGCCTGTATCTCAGCACAGGAATAAGGTAGGGAAGAATTCTAAGGATCATTTTGACTGCCTCCAGAAGTTAGATCAGATGGCAAATTGTATTTGGTGCTAGGGCTTTCCCTTTAGGTTTTACCCCAACAATGTTTTCATTAGTTTCGCTCACTCTCGAAATCAAGCATTTTACAGCAGGTTGGAGCAGCCTGTATCTCAGCACAGGAATAAGGTATGGAAGAATTCTAAGGATCATTTTGACTGCCTCCAGAAGTTAGATCAGATGGCCAATGCAATTTGGTGCTAGGCCTTTCCCTTTAGGTTTTACCCCAACAATGTTTTCATTAGTTTCGCTCACTCTCGAAATCAAGCATTTTTCAGCAGGTTGGAGCAGCCTGTATCTCAGCACAGGAATAAGGTAGGGAAGAATTCTAAGGATCATTTTGACTGCCTCCAGAAGTTAGATCAGATGGCAAATTGTATTTGGTGCTAGGGCTTTCCCTTTAGGTTTTACCCCAAAAATGTTTTCATTAGTTTCGCTCTCTCTCGAAATCAAGCATTTTACAGCAGGCTGGAGCAGCCTGTATCTCAGCACAGGAATAAGGTAGGGAAGAATTCAAATACTCATTTTGACTGCCTCCAGAAGTTAGATCAGATGGCCAATGCAATTTGGTGCTAGGCCTTTCCCTTTAGGTTTTACTCCAACAATGTTTTCATTAGTTTCGATCAGTCTCGAAATCAAGCACTTTACAGCAGGTTGGAGCAGCCTGTATCTCAGCACAGGAATAAGGTAGGGAAGAATTCTAAGGATCATTTTGACTGCCTCCAGAAGTTAGATCAGATGGCAAATTGTATTTGGTGCTAGGGCTTTCCCTTTAGGTTTTACCCCAACAATGTTTTCATTAGTTTCGCTCACTCTCGAAATCAAGCATTTTACAGCAGGTTGGAGCAGCCTGTATCTCAGCACAGGAATAAGGTAGGGAAGAATTCTAAGGATCATTTTGACTGCCTCCAGAAGTTAGATCAGATGGCCAATGCAATTTGGTGCTAGGCCTCTCCCTTTAGGTTTTACCCCAACAATGTTTTCATTAGTTTCGATCACTCTCGAAATCAAGCATTTTACAGCAGGTTGGAGCAGCCTGTATCTCAGCACAGGAATAAGGTAGGGAAGAATTCAAATACTCATTTTGACTGCCTCCAGAAGTTAGATCAGATGGCAAATTGTGTTTGGTACTAGGTCTTTCCCTTTAGGTTTTACCCCAACAATGTTTTCATTAGTTTCACTCACTCTCGAAATCAAGCATTTTACAGCAGGTTGGAGCAGCCTGTATCTCAGCACAGGAATAAGGTAGGGAAGAATTCTAAGGATCATTTTGACTGCCTCCAGAAGTTAGATCAGATGGCAAATTGTATTTGGTGCTAGGTCTTTCCCTTTAGGTTTTACCCCAACAATGTTTTCATTAGTTTCGCTCACTCTCGAAATCAAGCATTTTTCAGCAGGTTGGAGCAGCCTGTATCTCAGCACAGGAATAAGGTAGGGAAGAATTCTAAGGATCATTTTGACTGCCTCCAGAAGTTAGATCAGATGGCAAATTGTATTTGGTGCTAGGGCTTTCCCTTTAGGTTTTACCCCAAAAATGTTTTCATTAGTTTCGCTCTCTCTCGAAATCAAGCATTTTACAGCAGGTTGGAGCAGCCTGTATCTCAGCACAGGAATAAGGTAGGGAAGAATTCAAATACTCATTTTGACTGCCTCCAGAAGTTAGATCAGATGGCCAATGCAATTTGGTGCTAGGCCTTTCCCTTTAGGTTTTACCCCAACAATGTTTTCATTAGTTTCGATCAGTCTCGAAATCAAGCACTTTACAGCAGGTTGGAGCAGCCTGTATCTCAGCACAGGAATAAGGTAGGGAAGAATTCAAATATTCATTTTGACTGCTTCCAGAAGTTAGATCAGATGGCCAATGCAATTTGGTGCTAGGCCTTTCCCTTTAGGTTTTACCCCAACAATGTTTTCATTAGTTTCGCTCACTCTCGAAATCAAGCATTTTACAGCAGGTTGGAGCAGCCTGTATCTCAGCACAGGAATAAGGTAGTGAAGAATTCTAAGGATCATTTTGACTGCCTCCAGAAGTTAGATCAGATGGCCAATGCAATTTGGTGCTAGGCCTCTCCCTTTAGGTTTTACCCCAACAATGTTTTCATTAGTTTCGCTCACTCTCGAAATCAAGCATTTTACAGCAGGTTGGAGCAGCCTGTATCTCAGCACAGGAATAAGGTAGGGAAGAATTCAAATACTCATTTTGACTGCCTCCAGAAGTTAGATCAGATGGCAAATTGTGTTTGGTACTAGGTCTTTCCCTTTAGGTTTTACCCCAACAATGTTTTCATTAGTTTCACTCACTCTCGAAATCAAGCATTTTACAGCAGGTTGGAGCAGCCTGTATCTCAGCACAGGAATAAGGTAGGGAAGAATTCTAAGGATCATTTTGACTGCCTCCAGAAGTTAGATCAGATGGCAAATTGGATTTGGTGCTAGGTCTTTCCCTTTAGGTTTTACCCCAACAATGTTTTCATTAGTTTCACTCACTCTCGAAATCAAGCATTTTACAGCAGGTTGGAGCAGCCTGTATCTCAGCACAGGAATAAGGTAGGGAAGAATTCTAAGGATCATTTTGACTGCCTCCAGAAGTTAGATCAGATGGCAAATTGTATTTGGTGCTAGGTCTTTCCCTTTAGGTTTTACCCCAGCAATGTTTTCATTAGTTTCGCTCACTCTCGAAATCAAGCATTTTACAGCAGGTTGGAGCAGCCTGTATCTCAGCACAGGAATAAGGTATGGAAGAATTCTAAGGATCATTTTGACTGCCTCCAGAAGTTAGATCAGATGGCCAATGCAATTTGGTGCTAGGCCTTTCCCTTTAGGTTTTACCCCAACAATGTTTTCATTAGTTTCGCTCACTCTCGAAATCAAGCATTTTTCAGCAGGTTGGAGCAGCCTGTATCTCAGCACAGGAATAAGGTAGGGAAGAATTCTAAGGATCATTTTGACTGCCTCCAGAAGTTAGATCAGATGGCAAATTGTATTTGGTGCTAGGGCTTTCCCTTTAGGTTTTACCCCAAAAATGTTTTCATTAGTTTCGCTCTCTCTCGAAATCAAGCACTTTACAGCAGGTTGGAGCAGCCTGTATCTCAGCACAGGAATAAGGTAGGGAAGAATTCAAATATTCATTTTGACTGCTTCCAGAAGTTAGATCAGATGGCCAATGCAATTTGGTGCTAGGCCTTTCCCTTTAGGTTTTACCCCAACAATGTTTTCATTAGTTTCGCTCACTCTCGAAATCAAGCATTTTACAGCAGGTTGGAGCAGCCTGTATCTCAGCACAGGAATAAGGTAGTGAAGAATTCTAAGGATCATTTTGACTGCCTCCAGAAGTTAGATCAGATGGCCAATGCAATTTGGTGCTAGGCCTTTCCCTTTAGGTTTTACCCCAACAATGTTTTCATTAGTTTCGCTCACTCTCGAAATCAAGCATTTTACAGCAGGTTGGAGCAGCCTGTATCTCAGCACAGGAATAAGGTAGGGAAGAATTCAAATACTCATTTTGACTGCCTCCAGAAGTTAGATCAGATGGCAAATTGTGTTTGGTACTAGGTCTTTCCCTTTAGGTTTTACCCCAACAATGTTTTCATTAGTTTCACTCACTCTCGAAATCAAGCATTTTACAGCAGGTTGGAGCAGCCTGTATCTCAGCACAGGAATAAGGTAGGGAAGAATTCTAAGGATCATTTTGACTGCCTCCAGAAGTTAGATCAGATGGCAAATTGTATTTGGTGCTAGGTCTTTCCCTTTAGGTTTTACCCCAACAATGTTTTCATTAGTTTCGCTCACTCTCGAAATCAAGCATTTTACAGCAGGTTGGAGCAGCCTGTATCTCAGCACAGGAATAAGGTAGGGAAGAATTCAAATACTCATTTTGACTGCCTCCAGAAGTTAGATCAGATGCCCAATGCAATTTGGTGCTAGGCCTTTCCCTTTAGGTTTTACCCCAACAATGTTTTCATTAGTTTCGCTCACTCTCGAAATCAAGCATTTTACAGCAGGTTGGAGCAGCCTGTATCTCAGCACAGGAATAAGGTAGGGAAGAATTCTGAGGATCATTTTGACTGCCTCCAGAAGTTAGATCAGATGGCCAATGCAATTTGGTGCTAGGCCTTTCCCTTTAGGTTTTACCCCAACAATGTTTTCATTAGTTTCGCTCACTCTCGAAATCAAGCATTTTACAGCAGGTTGGAGCAGCCTGTATCTCAGCACAGGAATAAGGTAGGGAAGAATTCTAAGGCTCATTTTGACTGCCTCCAGAAGTTAGATCAGATGGCAAATTGTATTTGGTGCTAGGTCTTTCCCTTTAGGTTTTACCCCAACAATGTTTTCATTAGTTTCGCTCACTCTCGAAATCAAGCATTTTACAGCAGGTTGGAGCAGCCTGTATCTCAGCACAGGAATAAGGTAGGGAAGAATTCAAATACTCATTTTGACTGCCTCCAGAAGTTAGATCAGATGGCCAATGGAATTTGGTGCTAGGTCTTTCCCTTTAGGTTTTACCCCAACAATGTTTTCATTAGTTTCGCTCACTCTCGAAATCAAGCATTTTTCAGCAGGTTGGAGCAGCCTGTATCTCAGCACAGGAATAAGGTAGGGAAGAATTCTAAGGCTCATTTTGACTGCCTCCAGAAGTTAGATCAGATGGCAAATTGTATTTGGTGCTAGGTCTTTCCCTTTAGGTTTTACCCCAACAATGTTTTCATTAGTTTCGCTCACTCTCGAAATCAAGCATTTTACAGCAGGTTGGAGCAGCCTGTATCTCAGCACAGGAATAAGGTAGGGAAGAATTCAAATACTCATTTTGACTGCCTCCAGAAGTTAGATCAGATGGCCAATGGAATTTGGTGCTAGGTCTTTCCCTTTAGGTTTTACCCCAGCAATGTTTTCATTAGTTTCGCTCACTCTCGAAATCAAGCATTTTACAGCAGGTTGGAGCAGCCTGTATCTCAGCACAGGAATAAGGTAGGGAAGAATTCTAAGGCTCATTTTGACTGCCTCCAGAAGTTAGATCAGATGGCAAATTGTATTTGGTGCTAGGTCTTTCCCTTTAGGTTTTACCCCAACAATGTTTTCATTAGTTTCGCTCACTCTCGAAATCAAGCATTTTACAGCAGGTTGGAGCAGCCTGTATCTCAGCACAGGAATAAGGTAGGGAAGAATTCAAATACTCATTTTGACTGCCTCCAGAAGTTAGATCAGATGGCAAATTGTGTTTGGTGCTAGGTCTTTCCCTTTAGGTTTTACCCCAACAATGTTTTCATTAGTTTCACTCACTCTCGAAATCAAGCATTTTACAGCAGGTTGGAGCAGCCTGTATCTCAGCACAGGAATAAGGTAGGGAAGAATTCTAAGGATCATTTTGACTGCCTCCAGAAGTTAGATCAGATGGCAAATTGTATTTGGTGCTAGGTCTTTCCCTTTAGGTTTTACCCCAACAATGTTTTCATTAGTTTCGATCACTCTCGAAATCAAGCATTTTACAGCAGGTTGGAGCAGCCTGTATCTCAGCACAGGAATAAGGTAGGGAAGAATTCAAATACTCATTTTGACTGCCTCCAGAAGTTAGATCAGATGGCATATTGTATTTGGTGCTCGGTCTTTCCCTTTAGGTTTTACCCCAGCAATGTTTTCATTAGTTTCGCTCACTCTCGAAATCAAGCATTTTACAGCAGGTTGGAGCAGCCTGTATCTCAGCACAGGAATAAGGTAGGGAAGAATTCTAAGGATCATTTTGACTGCCTCCAGAAGTTAGATCAGATGGCCAATGCAATTTGGTGCTAGGCCTTTCCCTTTAGGTTTTACCCCAACAATGTTTTCATTAGTTTCGCTCACTCTCGAAATCAAGCATTTTACAGCAGGTTGGAGCAGCCTGTATCTCAGCACAGGAATAAGGTAGGGAAGAATTCTAAGGATCATTTTGACTGCCTCCAGAAGTTAGATCAGATGGCAAATTGTATTTGGTGCTAGGGCTTTCCCTTTAGGTTTTACCCCAACAATGTTTTCATTAGTTTCGCTCACTCTCGAAATCAAGCATTTTACAGCAGGTTGGAGCAGCCTGTATCTCAGCACAGGAATAAGGTAGGGAAGAATTCAAATATTCATTTTGACTGCTTCCAGAAGTTTGATCAGATGGCCAATGCAATTTGGTGCTAGGCCTTTCCCTTTAGGTTTTACCCCAACAATGTTTTCATTAGTTTCGCTCACTCTCGTAATCAAGCATTTTACAGCAGGTTGGAGCAGCCTGTATCTCAGCACAGGAATAAGGTAGGGAAGAATTCAAATACTCATTTTGACTGCCTCCAGAAGTTAGATCAGATGGCAAATTGTATTTGGTGCTAGGTCTTTCCCTTTAGGTTTTACCCCAACAATGTTTTCATTAGTTTCGCTCACTCTCGAAATCAAGCATTTTACAGCAGGTTGGAGCAGCCTGTATCTCAGCACAGGAATAAGGTAGGGAAGAACTCTAAGGATAATTTTGGCTGCCTCCAGAAGTTAGATCAGATGGCAAATTGGATTTGGTGCTAGGTCTTTCCCTTTAGGTTTTACCCCAACAATGTTTTCATTAGTTTCGCTCACTCTCGAAATCAAGCATTTTACAGCAGGTTGGAGCAGCCTGTATCTCAGCACAGGAATAAGGTAGGGAAGAATTCAAATACTCATTTTGACTGCCTCCAGAAGTTAGATCAGATGGCAAATTGTATTTGGTGCTAGGTCTTTCCCTTTAGGTTTTACCCCAACAATGTTTTCATTAGTTTCGATCACTCTCGAAATCAAGCATTTTACAGCAGGTTGGAGCAGCCTGTATCTCAGCACAGGAATAAGGTAGGGAAGAATTCAAATACTCATTTTGACTGCCTCCAGAAGTTAGATCAGATGGCAAATTGTATTTGGTGCTAGGTCTTTCCCTTTAGGTTTTACCCCAACAATGTTTTCATTAGTTTCGCTCACTCTCGAAATCAAGCATTTTACAGCAGGTTGGAGCAGCCTGTATCTCAGCACAGGAATAAGGTAGGGAAGAATTCTAAGGATCATTTTGACTGCCTCCAGAAGTTAGATCAGATGGCAAATTGTATTTGGTGCTAGGGCTTTCCCTTTAGGTTTTACCCCAAAAATGTTTTCATTAGTTTCGCTCTCATTCGAAATCAAGCATTTTACAGCAGGTTGGAGCAGCCTGTATCTCAGCACAGGAATAAGGTAGGGAAGAATTCAAATACTCATTTTGACTGCCTCCAGAAGTTAGATCAGATGGCATATTGTATTTGGTGCTCGGTCTTTCCCTTTAGGTTTTACCCCAACAATGTTTTCATTAGTTTCGCTCACTCTCGAAATCAAGCATTTTACAGCAGGTTGGAGCAGCCTGTATCTCAGCACAGGAATAAGGTAGGGAAGAATTCAAATATTCATTTTGACTGCCTCCAGAAGTTAGATCAGATGGCCAATGCAATTTGGTGCTAGGCCTTTCCCTTTAGGTTTTACCCCAACAATGTTTTCATTAGTTTCGCTCACTCTCGAAATCAAGCATTTTACAGCAGGTTGGAGCAGCCTGTATCTCAGCACAGGAATAAGGTAGGGAAGAATTCAAATACTCATTTTGACTGCCTCCAGAAGTTAGATCAGATGGCAAATTGTATTTGGTGCTAGGTCTTTCCCTTTAGGTTTTACCCCAACAATGTTTTCATTAGTTTCGCTCACTCTCGAAATCAAGCATTTTACAGCAGGTTGGAGCAGCCTGTATCTCAGCACAGGAATAAGGTAGGGAAGAATTCTAAGGATAATTTTGGCTGCCTCCAGAAGTTAGATCAGATGGCAAATTGGATTTGGTGCTAGGTCTTTCCCTTTAGGTTTTACCCCAACAATGTTTTCATTAGTTTCGCTCACTCTCGAAATCAAGCATTTTACAGCAGGTTGGAGCAGCCTGTATCTCAGCACAGGAATAAGGTAGGGAAGAACTCTAAGGATAATTTTGGCTGCCTCCAGAAGTTAGATCAGATGGCAAATTGGATTTGGTGCTAGGTCTTTCCCTTTAGGTTTTACCCCAACAATGTTTTCATTAGTTTCGCTCACTCTCGAAATCAAGCATTTTACAGCAGGTTGGAGCAGCCTGTATCTCAGCACAGGAATAAGGTAGGGAAGAATTCAAATACTCATTTTGACTGCCTCCAGAAGTTAGATCAGATGGCATATTGTATTTGGTGCTAGGTCTTTCCCTTTAGGTTTTACCCCAACAATGTTTTCATTAGTTTCACTCACTCTTGAAATCAAGCATTTTACAGCAGGTTGGAGCAGCCTGTATCTCAGCACAGGAATAAGGTAGGGAAGAATTCTAAGGATCATTTTGACTGACTCCAGAAGTTAGATCAGATGGCAAATTGTATTTGGTGCTAGGGCTTTCCCTTTAGGTTTTACCCCAAAAATGTTTTCATTAGTTTCGCTCTCATTCGAAATCAAGCATTTTACAGCAGGTTGGAGCAGCCTGTATCTCAGCACAGGAATAAGGTAGGGAAGAATTCAAATACTCATTTTGACTGCCTCCAGAAGTTAGATCAGATGGCATATTGTATTTGGTGCTCGGTCTTTCCCTTTAGGTTTTACCCCAACAATGTTTTCATTAGTTTCGCTCACTCTCGAAATCAAGCATTTTACAGCAGGTTGGAGCAGCCTGTATCTCAGCACAGGAATAAGGTAGGGAAGAATTCTAAGGATCATTTTGACTGCCTCCAGAAGTTAGATCAGATGGCCAATGCAATTTGGTGCTAGGCCTTTCCCTTTAGGTTTTACCCCAACAATGTTTTCATTAGTTTCGCTCACTCTCGAAATCAAGCATTTTACAGCAGGTTGGAGCAGCCTGTATCTCAGCACAGGAATAAGGTAGTGAAGAATTCTAAGGATCATTTTGACTGCCTCCAGAAGTTAGATCAGATGGCAAATTGTATTTGGTGCTAGGGCTTTCCCTTTAGGTTTTACCCCAACAATGTTTTCATTAGTTTCGCTCACTCTCGAAATCAAGCATTTTACAGCAGGTTGGAGCAGCCTGTATCTCAGCACAGGAATAAGGTAGGGAAGAATTCAAATATTCATTTTGACTGCCTCCAGAAGTTAGATCAGATGGCCAATGCAATTTGGTGCTAGGCCTTTCCCTTTAGGTTTTACCCCAACAATGTTTTCATTAGTTTCGCTCACTCTCGAAATCAAGCATTTTACAGCAGGTTGGAGCAGCCTGTATCTCAGCACAGGAATAAGGTAGGGAAGAATTCAAATACTCATTTTGACTGCCTCCAGAAGTTAGATCAGATGGCAAATTGTATTTGGTGCTAGGTCTTTCCCTTTAGGTTTTACCCCAACAATGTTTTCATTAGTTTCGCTCACTCTCGAAATCAAGCATTTTACAGCAGGTTGGAGCAGCCTGTATCTCAGCACAGGAATAAGGTAGGGAAGAACTCTAAGGATAATTTTGGCTGCCTCCAGAAGTTAGATCAGATGGCAAATTGGATTTGGTGCTAGGTCTTTCCCTTTAGGTTTTACCCCAACAATGTTTTCATTAGTTTCGCTCACTCTCGAAATCAAGCATTTTACAGCAGGTTGGAGCAGCCTGTATCTCAGCACAGGAATAAGGTAGGGAAGAATTCAAATACTCATTTTGACTGCCTCCAGAAGTTAGATCAGATGGCAAATTGTATTTGGTGCTAGGTCTTTCCCTTTAGGTTTTACCCCAACAATGTTTTCATTAGTTTCGATCACTCTCGAAATCAAGCATTTTACAGCAGGTTGGAGCAGCCTGTATCTCAGCACAGGAATAAGGTAGGGAAGAATTCAAATACTCATTTTGACTGCCTCCAGAAGTTAGATCAGATGGCAAATTGTATTTGGTGCTAGGTCTTTCCCTTTAGGTTTTACCCCAACAATGTTTTCATTAGTTTCGCTCACTCTCGAAATCAAGCATTTTACAGCAGGTTGGAGCAGCCTGTATCTCAGCACAGGAATAAGGTAGGGAAGAACTCTAAGGATAATTTTGGCTGCCTCCAGAAGTTAGATCAGATGGCAAATTGGATTTGGTGCTAGGTCTTTCCCTTTAGGTTTTACCCCAACAATGTTTTCATTAGTTTCGCTCACTCTCGAAATCAAGCATTTTACAGCAGGTTGGAGCAGCCTGTATCTCAGCACAGGAATAAGGTAGGGAAGAATTCAAATACTCATTTTGACTGCCTCCAGAAGTTAGATCAGATGGCAAATTGGATTTGGTGCTAGGTCTTTCCCTTTAGGTTTTACCCCAACAATGTTTTCATTAGTTTCGATCACTCTCGAAATCAAGCATTTTACAGCAGGTTGGAGCAGCCTGTATCTCAGCACAGGAATAAGGTAGGGAAGAATTCAAATACTCATTTTGACTGCCTCCAGAAGTTAGATCAGATGGCAAATTGTATTTGGTGCTAGGTCTTTCCCTTTAGGTTTTACCCCAACAATGTTTTCATTAGTTTCGATCACTCTCGAAATCAAGCATTTTACAGCAGGTTGGAGCAGCCTGTATCTCAGCACAGGAATAAGGTAGGGAAGAATTCTAAGGATCATTTTGACTGCCTCCAGAAGTTAGATCAGATGGCAAATTGTATTTGGTGCTAGGGCTTTCCCTTTAGGTTTTACCCCAAAAATGTTTTCATTAGTTTCGCTCTCATTCGAAATCAAGCATTTTACAGCAGGTTGGAGCAGCCTGTATCTCAGCACAGGAATAAGGTAGGGAAGAATTCAAATACTCATTTTGACTGCCTCCAGAAGTTAGATCAGATGGCATATTGTATTTGGTGCTCGGTCTTTCCCTTTAGGTTTTACCCCAACAATGTTTTCATTAGTTTCGCTCACTCTCGAAATCAAGCATTTTACAGCAGGTTGGAGCAGCCTGTATCTCAGCACAGGAATAAGGTAGGGAAGAATTCTAAGGATCATTTTGACTGCCTCCAGAAGTTAGATCAGATGGCAAATTGTATTTGGTGCTAGGTCTTTCCCTTTAGGTTTTACCCCAGCAATGTTTTCATTAGTTTCGCTCACTCTCGAAATCAGGCATTTTACAGCAGGTTGGAGCAGCCTGTATCTCAGCACAGGAATAAGGTAGGGAAGAATTCTAAGGATCATTTTGACTGCCTCCAGAAGTTAGATCAGATGGCAAATTGTATTTGGTGCTAGGGCTTTCCCTTTAGGTTTTACCCCAACAATGTTTTCATTAGTTTCGCTCACTCTCGAAATCAAGCATTTTACAGCAGGTTGGAGCAGCCTGTATCTCAGCACAGGAATAAGGTAGGGAAGAATTCAAATATTCATTTTGACTGCCTCCAGAAGTTAGATCAGATGGCCAATGCAATTTGGTGCTAGGCCTTTCCCTTTAGGTTTTACCCCAACAATGTTTTCATTAGTTTCGCTCACTCTCGAAATCAAGCATTTTACAGCAGGTTGGAGCAGCCTGTATCTCAGCACAGGAATAAGGTAGGGAAGAATTCAAAGGATCATTTTGACTGCCTCCAGAAGTTAGATCAGATGGCAAATTGTATTTGGTGCTAGGTCTTTCCCTTTAGGTTTTACCCCAACAATGTTTTCATTAGTTTCGCTCACTCTCGAAATCAAGCATTTTACAGCAGGTTGGAGCAGCCTGTATCTCAGCACAGGAATAAGGTAGGGAAGAACTCTAAGGATAATTTTGGCTGCCTCCAGAAGTTAGATCAGATGGCAAATTGGATTTGGTGCTAGGTCTTTCCCTTTAGGTTTTACCCCAACAATGTTTTCATTAGTTTCGCTCACTCTCGAAATCAAGCATTTTACAGCAGGTTGGAGCAGCCTGTATCTCAGCACAGGAATAAGGTAGGGAAGAATTCTAAGGATCATTTTGACTGCCTCCAGAAGTTAGATCAGATGGCAAATTGTATTTGGTGCTAGGTCTTTCCCTTTAGGTTTTACCCCAACAATGTTTTCATTAGTTTCGATCACTCTCGAAATCAAGCATTTTACAGCAGGTTGGAGCAGCCTGTATCTCAGCACAGGAATAAGGTAGGGAAGAATTCAAATACTCATTTTGACTGCCTCCAGAAGTTAGATCAGATGGCAAATTGTATTTGGTGCTAGGTCTTTCACTTTAGGTTTTACCCCAACAATGTTTTCATTAGTTTCACTCACTCTTGAAATCAAGCATTTTACAGCAGGTTGGAGCAGCCTGTATCTCAGCACAGGAATAAGGTAGGGAAGAATTCTAAGGATCATTTTGACTGCTTCCAGAAGTTAGATCAAATGGCCAATGCAATTTGGTGCTAGGCCTTTCCCTTTAGGTTTTACCCCAACAATGTTTTCATTAGTTTCGATCACTCTCGAAATCAAGCATTTTACAGCAGGTTGGAGCAGCCTGTATCTCAGCACAGGAATAAGGTAGGGAAGAATTCAAAAACTCAATTTGACTGCCTCCAGAAGTTAGATCAGATGGCCAATGCAATTTGGTGCTAGGCCTTTCCCTTTAGGTTTTACCCCAACAATGTTTTCATTAGTTTCGCTCACTCTCGAAATCAAGCATTTTACAGCAGGTTGGAGCAGCCTGTATCTCAGCACAGGAATAAGGTAGGGAAGAACTCTAAGGATCATTTTGACTGCCTCCAGAAGTTAGATCAGATGGCAAATTGGATTTGGTGCTAGGTCTTTCCCTTTAGGTTTTACCCCAACAATGTTTTCATTAGTTTCGATCACTCTCGAAATCAAGCATTTTACAGCAGGTTGGAGCAGCCTGTATCTCAGCACAGGAATAAGGTAGGGAAGAATTCTAAGGATCATTTTGACTGCCTCCAGAAGTTAGATCAGATGGCCAATGCAATTTGGTGCTAGGCCTTTCCCTTTAGGTTTTACCCCAACAATGTTTTCATTAGTTTCGCTCACTCTCGAAATCAAGCATTTTACAGCAGGTTGGAGCAGCCTGTATCTCAGCACAGGAATAAGGTAGGGAAGAATTCAAAAACTCATTTTGACTGCCTCCAGAAGTTAGATCAGATGGCAAATTGTATTTGGTGCTAGGTCTTTCCCTTTAGGTTTTACCCCAACAATGTTTTCATTAGTTTCGCTCACTCTCGAAATCAAGCATTTTACAGCAGGTTGGAGCAGCCTCTATCTCAGCACAGGAATAAGGTAGGGAAGAATTCTAAGGATCATTTTGACTGCCTCCAGAAGTTAGATCAGATGGCCAATGCAATTTGGTGCTAGGTCTTTCCCTTTAGGTTTTACCCCAGCAATGTTTTCATTAGTTTCGCTCACTCTCGAAATCAAGCATTTTACAGCAGGTTGGAGCAGCCTGTATCTCAGCACAGGAATAAGGTAGGGAAGAATTCTAAGGCTCATTTTGACTACCTCCAGAAGTTAGATCAGATGGCAAATTGTATTTGGTGCTAGGTCTTTCCCTTTAGGTTTTACCCCAACAATGTTTTCATTAGTTTCGCTCACTCTCGAAATCAAGCATTTTACAGCAGGTTGGAGCAGCCTGTATCTCAGCACAGGAATAAGGTAGGGAAGAATTCAAATACTCATTTTGACTGCCTCCAGAAGTTAGATCAGATGGCAAATTGTGTTTGGTGCTAGGTCTTTCCCTTTAGGTTTTACCCCAACAATGTTTTCATTAGTTTCGATCACTCTCGAAATCAAGCACTTTACAGCAGGTTGGAGCAGCCTGTATCTCAGCACAGGAATAAGGTAGGGAAGAATTCTAAGGATCATTTTGACTGCCTCCAGAAGTTAGATCAGATGGCAAATTGTATTTGGTGCTAGGTCTTTCCCTTTAGGTTTTACCCCAACAATGTTTTCATTAGTTTCGATCACTCTCGAAATCAAGCATTTTACAGCAGGTTGGAGCAGACTGTATCTCAGCACAGGAATAAGGTAGGGAAGAATTCAAATACTCATTTTGACTGCCTCCAGAAGTTAGATCAGATGGCAAATTGTATTTGGTGCTAGGTCTTTCCCTTTAGGTTTTACCCCAGCAATGTTTTCATTAGTTTCGCTCACTCTCGAAATCAAGCATTTTACAGCAGGTTGGAGCAGCCTGTATCTCAGCACAGGAATAAGGTAGGGAAGAATTCTAAGGATCATTTTGACTGCCTCCAGAAGTTAGATCAGATGGCTAATGCAATTTGGTGCTAGGCCTTTCCCTTTAGGTTTTACCCCAACAATGTTTTCATTAGTTTCGCTCACTCTCGAAATCAAGCATTTTACAGCAGGTTGGAGCAGCCTGTATCTCAGCACAGGAATAAGGTAGGGAAGAATTCTAAGGATCATTTTGACTGCCTCCAGAAGTTAGATCAGATGGCATATTGTATTTGGTGCTCGGTCTTTCCCTTTAGGTTTTACCCCAACAATGTTTTCATTAGTTTCGCTCACTCTCGAAATCAAGCATTTTACAGCAGGTTGGAGCAGCCTGTATCTCAGCACAGGAATAAGGTAGGGAAGAATTCTAAGGATCATTTTGACTGCCTCCAGAAGTTAGATCAGATGGCCAATGCAATTTGGTGCTAGGCCTTTCCCTTTAGGTTTTACCCCAACAATGTTTTCATTAGTTTCGCTCACTCTCGAAATCAAGCATTTTACAGCAGGTTGGAGCAGCCTGTATCTCAGCACAGGAATAAGGTAGGGAAGAATTCTAAGGATCATTTTGACTGCCTCCAGAAGTTAGATCAGATGGCAAATTGTATTTGGTGCTAGGGCTTTCCCTTTAGGTTTTACCCCAGCAATGTTTTCATTAGTTTCGCTCACTCTCGAAATCAAGCATTTTACAGCAGGTTGGAGCAGCCTGTATCTCAGCACAGGAATAAGGTAGGGAAGAATTCAAATATTCATTTTGACTGCCTCCAGAAGTTAGATCAGATGGCCAATGCAATTTGGTGCTAGGCCTTTCCCTTTAGGTTTTACCCCAACAATGTTTTCATTAGTTTCGCTCACTCTCGAAATCAAGCATTTTACAGCAGGTTGGAGCAGCCTGTATCTCAGCACAGGAATAAGGTAGGGAAGAATTCAAATACTCATTTTGACTGCCTCCAGAAGTTAGATCAGATGGCAAATTGTATTTGGTGCTAGGTCTTTCCCTTTAGGTTTTACCCCAACAATGTTTTCATTAGTTTCGCTCACTCTCGAAATCAAGCATTTTACAGCAGGTTGGAGCAGCCTGTATCTCAGCACAGGAATAAGGTAGGGAAGAACTCTAAGGATAATTTTGACTGCCTCCAGAAGTTAGATCAGATGGCAAATTGGATTTGGTGCTAGGTCTTTCCCTTTAGGTTTTACCCCAACAATGTTTTCATTAGTTTCGATCACTCTCGAAATCAAGCATTTTACAGCAGGTTGGAGCAGCCTGTATCTCAGCACAGGAATAAGGTAGGGAAGAATTCAAATACTCATTTTGACTGCCTCCAGAAGTTAGATCAGATGGCAAATTGGATTTGGTGCTAGGTCTTTCCCTTTAGGTTTTACCCCAACAATGTTTTCATTAGTTTCGATCACTCTCGAAATCAAGCATTTTACAGCAGGTTGGAGCAGCCTGTATCTCAGCACAGGAATAAGGTAGGGAAGAATTCAAATACTCATTTTGACTGCCTCCAGAAGTTAGATCAGATGGCAAATTGTATTTGGTGCTAGGTCTTTCCCTTTAGGTTTTACCCCAACAATGTTTTCATTAGTTTCGCTCACTCTCGAAATCAAGCATTTTACAGGAGGTTGGAGCAGCCTGTATCTCAGCACAGGAATAAGGTAGGGAAGAATTCAAATACTCATTTTGACTGCCTCCAGAAGTTAGATCAGATGGCATATTGTATTTGGTGCTAGGTCTTTCCCTTTAGGTTTTACCCCAACAATGTTTTCATTAGTTTCACTCACTCTTGAAATCAAGCATTTTACAGCAGGTTGGAGCAGCCTGTATCTCAGCACAGGAATAAGGTAGGGAAGAATTCTAAGGATCATTTTGACTGCTTCCAGAAGTTAGATCAAATGGCCAATGCAATTTGGTGCTAGGCCTTTCCCTTTAGGTTTTACCCCAACAATGTTTTCATTAGTTTCGATCACTCTCGAAATCAAGCATTTTACAGCAGGTTGGAGCAGCCTGTATCTCAGCACAGGAATAAGGTAGGGAAGAATTCAAAAACTCATTTTGACTGCCTCCAGAAGTTAGATCAGATGGCCAATGCAATTTGGTGCTAGGCCTTTCCCTTTAGGTTTTACCCCAACAATGTTTTCATTAGTTTCGCTCACTCTCGAAATCAAGCATTTTACAGCAGGTTGGAGCAACCTGTATCTCAGCACAGGAATAAGGTAGGGAAGAACTCTAAGGATCATTTTGACTGCCTCCAGAAGTTAGATCAGATGGCAAATTGGATTTGGTGCTAGGTCTTTCCCTTTAGGTTTTACCCCAACAATGTTTTCATTAGTTTCGATCACTCTCGAAATCAAGCATTTTACAGCAGGTTGGAGCAGCCTGTATCTCAGCACAGGAATAAGGTAGGGAAGAATTCTAAGGATCATTTTGACTGCCTCCAGAAGTTAGATCAGATGGCCAATGCAATTTGGTGCTAGGCCTTTCCCTTTAGGTTTTACCCCAACAATATTTTCATTAGTTTCGCTCACTCTCGAAATCAAGCATTTTACAGCAGGTTGGAGCAGCCTGTATCTCAGCACAGGAATAAGGTAGGGAAGAATTCAAAAACTCATTTTGACTGCCTCCAGAAGTTAGATCAGATGGCCAATGCAATTTGGTGCTAGGCCTTTCCCTTTAGGTTTTACCCCAACAATGTTTTCATTAGTTTCGCTCACTCTCGAAATCAAGCATTTTACAGCAGGTTGGAGCAGCCTGTATCTCAGCACAGGAATAAGGTAGGGAAGAATTCTAAGGATCATTTTGACTGCCTCCAGAAGTTAGATCAGATGGCCAATGCAATTTGGTGCTAGGTCTTTCCCTTTAGGTTTTACCCCAACAATGTTTTCATTAGTTTCGCTCACTCTCGAAATCAAGCATTTTACAGCAGGTTGGAGCAGCCTGTATCTCAGCACAGGAATAAGGTAGGGAAGAATTCAAATACTCATTTTGACTGCCTCCAGAAGTTAGATCAGATGGCAAATTGGATTTGGTGCTAGGTCTTTCCCTTTAGGTTTTACCCCAACAATGTTTTCATTAGTTTCACTCACTCTCGAAATCAAGCATTTTACAGCAGGTTGGAGCAGCCTGTATCTCAGCACAGGAATAAGGTAGGGAAGAATTCAAATACTCATTTTGACTGCCTCCAGAAGTTAGATCAGATGGCAAATTGTATTTGGTGCTAGGTCTTTCCCTTTAGGTTTTACCCCAACAATGTTTTCATTAGTTTCGCTCACTCTCGAAATCAAGCATTTTACAGCAGGTTGGAGCAGCCTGTATCTCAGTACAGGAATAAGGTAGGGAAGAACTCTAAGGATCATTTTGACTGCCTCCAGAAGTTAGATCAGATGGCCAATGCAATTTGGTGCTAGGTCTTTCCCTTTAGGTTTTACCCCAACAATGTTTTCATTAGTTTTGCTCACTCTCGAAATCAAGCATTTTACAGCAGGTTGGAGCAGCCTGTATCTCAGCACAGGAATAAGGTAGGGAAGAATTCAAATACTCATTTTGACTGCCTCCAGAAGTTAGATCAGATGGCATATTGTATTTGGTGCTAGGTCTTTCCCTTTAGGTTTTACCCCAACAATGTTTTCATTAGTTTCACTCACTCTTGAAATCAAGCATTTTACAGCAGGTTGGAGCAGCCTGTATCTCAGCACAGGAATAAGGTAGGGAAGAATTCAAATACTCATTTTGACTGCCTCCAGAAGTTAGATCAGATGGCCAATGCAATTTGGTGCTAGGCCTTTCCCTTTAGGTTTTACCCCAACAATGTTTTCATTAGTTTCGCTCACTCTCGAAATCAAGCATTTTACAGCAGGTTGGAGCAGCCTGTATCTCAGCACAGGAATAAGGTAGGGAAGAATTCAAATACTCATTTTGACTGCCTCCAGAAGTTAGATCAGATGGCAAATTGTATTTGGTGCTAGGTCTTTCCCTTTAGGTTTTACCCCAACAATGTTTTCATTAGTTTCACTCACTCTCGAAATCAAGCATTTTACAGCAGGTTGGAGCAGCCTGTATCTCAGCACAGGAATAAGGTAGGGAAGAACTCTAAGGATCATTTTGACTGCCTCCAGAAGTTAGATCAGATGGCAAATTGTATTTGGTGCTAGGTCTTTCCCTTTAGGTTTTACCCCAACAATGTTTTCATTAGTTTCGATCACTCTCGAAATCAAGCATTTTACAGCAGGTTGGAGCAGCCTGTATCTCAGCACAGGAATAAGGTAGGGAAGAATTCTAAGGATCATTTTGACTGCCTCCAGAAGTTAGATCAGATGGCCAATGCAATTTGGTGCTAGGCCTTTCCCTTTAGGTTTTACCCCAACAATGTTTTCATTAGTTTCGCTCACTCTCGAAATCAAGCATTTTACAGCAGGTTGGAGCAGCCTGTATCTCAGCACAGGAATAAGGTAGGGAAGAATTCTAAGGATCATTTTGACTGCCTCCAGAAGTTAGATCAGATGGCCAATGCAATTTGGTGCTAGGTCTTTCCCTTTAGGTTTTACCCCAACAATGTTTTCATTAGTTTCGCTCACTCTCGAAATCAAGCATTTTACAGCAGGTTGGAGCAGCCTGTATCTCAGCACAGGAATAAGGTAGGGAAGAATTCTAAGGATCATTTTGACTGCTTCCAGAAGTTAGATCAGATGGCCAATGCAATTTGGTGCTAGGCCTTTCCCTTTAGGTTTTACCCCAACAATGTTTTCATTAGTTTCACTCACTCTCGAAATCAAGCATTTTACAGCAGGTTGGAGCAGCCTGTATCTCAGCACAGGAATAAGGTAGGGAAGAATTCAAAAACTCATTTTGACTGCCTCCAGAAGTTAGATCAGATGGCCAATGCAATTTGGTGCTAGGCCTTTCCCTTTAGGTTTTACCCCAACAATGTTTTCATTAGTTTCGCTCATTCTCGAAATCAAGCATTTTACAGCAGGTTGGAGCAGCCTGTATCTCAGCACAGGAATAAGGTAGGGAAGAATTCAAATACTCATTTTGACTGCCTCCAGAAGTTAGATCAGATGGCAAATTGTATTTGGTGCTAGGTCTTTCCCTTTAGGTTTTACCCCAACAATGTTTTCATTAGTTTCACTCACTCTCGAAATCAAGCATTTTACAGCAGGTTGGAGCAGCCTGTATCTCAGCACAGGAATAAGGTAGGGAAGAACTCTAAGGATCATTTTGACTGCCTCCAGAAGTTAGATCAGATGGCAAATTGGATTTGGTGCTAGGTCTTTCCCTTTAGGTTTTACCCCAACAATGTTTTCATTAGTTTCGATCACTCTCGAAATCAAGCATTTTACAGCAGGTTGGAGCAGCCTGTATCTCAGCACAGGAATAAGGTAGGGAAGAATTCAAATACTCATTTTGACTGCCTCCAGAAGTTAGATCAGATGGCAAATTGTATTTGGTGCTAGGCCTTTCCCTTTAGGTTTTACCCCAACAATGTTTTCATTAGTTTCGCTCACACTCGAAATCAAGCATTTTACAGGAGTTTGGAGCAGCCTGTATCTCAGCACAGGAATAAGGTAGGGAAGAATTCAAATACTCATTTTGACTGCCTCCAGAAGTTAGATCAGATGGCATATTGTATTTGGTGCTAGGTCTTTCCCTTTAGGTTTTACCCCAACAATGTTTTCATTAGTTTCGCTCACTCTTGAAATCAAGCATTTTACAGCAGGTTGGAGCAGCCTGTATCTCAGCACAGGAATAAGGTAGGGAAGAATTCTAAGGATCATTTTGACTGCTTCCAGAAGTTAGATCAGATGGCCAATGCAATTTGGTGCTAGGCCTTTCCCTTTAGGTTTTACCCCAACAATGTTTTCATTAGTTTCGCTCACTCTCGAAATCAAGCATTTTACAGCAGGTTGGAGCAGCCTGTATCTCAGCACAGGAATAAGGTAGGGAAGAATTCTAAGGATCATTTTGACTGCCTCCAGAAGTTAGATCAGATGGCAAATTGTATTTGGTGCTAGGGCTTTCCCTTTAGGTTTTACCCCAACAATGTTTTCATTAGTTTCGCTCACTCTCGAAATCAAGCATTTTACAGCAGGTTGGAGCAGCCTGTATCTCAGCACAGGTATAAGGTAGGGAAGAATTCAAATACTCATTTTGACTGCCTCCAGAAGTTAGATCAGGTGGCCAATGCAATTTGGTGCTAGGCCTTTCCCTTTAGGTTTTACCCCAACAATATTTTCATTAGTTTCGCTCACTCTCGAAATCAAGCATTTTACAGCAGGATGGAGCAGCCTGTATCTCAGCACAGGAATAAGGTAGGGAAGAATTCAAATACTCATTTTGACTGCCTCCAGAAGTTAGATCAGATGGCAAATTGTATTTGGTGCTAGGTCTTTCCCTTTAGGTTTTACCCCAACAATGTTTTCATTAGTTTCGCTCACTCTCGAAATCAAGCATTTTACAGCAGGTTGGAGCAGCCTGTATCTCAGCACAGGAATAAGGTAGGGAAGAACTCTAAGGATCATTTTGACTGCCTCCAGAAGTTAGATCAGATGGCAAATTGGATTTGGTGCTAGGTCTTTCCCTTTAGGTTTTACCCCAACAATGTTTTCATTAGTTTCGATCACTCTCGAAATCAAGCATTTTACAGCAGGTTGGAGCAGCCTGTATCTCAGCACAGGAATAAGGTAGGGAAGAATTCTAAGGATCATTTTGACTGCCTCCAGAAGTTAGATCAGATGGCCAATGCAATTTGGTGCTAGGCCTTTCCCTTTAGGTTTTACCCCAACAATGTTTTCATTAGTTTCGCTCACTCTCGAAATCAAGCATTTTACAGCAGGTTGGAGCAGCCTGTATCTCAGCACAGGAATAAGGTAGGGAAGAATTCAAATACTCATTTTGACTGCCTCCAGAAGTTAGATCAGATGGCCAATGCAATTTGGTGCTAGGTCTTTCCCTTTAGGTTTTACCCCAACAATGTTTTCATTAGTTTCGCTCACTCTCGAAATCAAGCATTTTACAGCAGGTTGGAGCAGCCTGTATCTCAGCACAGGAATAAGGTAGGGAAGAATTCAAATACTCATTTTGACTGCCTCCAGAAGTTAGATCAGATGGCAAATTGTATTTGGTGCTAGGTCTTTCCCTTTAGGTTTTACCCCAACAATGTTTTCATTAGTTTCACTCACTCTCGAAATCAAGCATTTTACAGCAGGTTGGAGCAGCCTGTATCTCAGCACAGGAATAAGGTAGGGAAGAATTCAAATACTCATTTTGACTGCCTCCAGAAGTTAGATCAGATGGCCAATGGAATTTGGTGCTAGGCCTTTCCCTTTAGGTTTTACCCCAACAATGTTTTCATTAGTTTCGATCACTCTCGAAATCAAGCATTTTACAGCAGGTTGGAGCAGCCAGTATCTCAGCACAGGAATAAGGTAGGGAAGAATTCTATGGATCATTTTGACTGCCTCCAGAAGTTAGATCAGATGGCAAATTGGATTTGGTGCTAGGTCTTTCCCTTTAGGTTTTACCCCAACAATGTTTTCATTAGTTTCGATCACTCTCGAAATCAAGCATTTTACAGCAGGTTGGAGCAGCCTGTATCTCAGCACAGGAATAAGGTAGGGAAGAATTCTAAGGATCATTTTGACTGCCTCCAGAAGTTAGATCAGATGGCTAATGCAATTTGGTGCTAGGTCTTTCCCTTTAGGTTTTACCCCAACAATGTTTTCATTAGTTTTGCTCACTCTCGAAATCAAGCATTTTACAGCAGGTTGGAGCAGCCTGTATCTCAGCACAGGAATAAGGTAGGGAAGAATTCAAATACTCATTTTGACTGCCTCCAGAAGTTAGATCAGATGGCAAATTGGATTTGGTGCTAGGTCTTTCCCTTTAGGTTTTACCCCAACAATGTTTTCATTAGTTTCGCTCACTCTCGAAATCAAGCATTTTACAGCAGGTTGGAGCAGCCTGTATCTCAGCACAGGAATAAGGTAGGGAAGAACTCTAAGGATCATTTTGACTGCCTCCAGAAGTTAGATCAGATGGCAAATTGGATTTGGTGCTAGGTCTTTCCCTTTAGGTTTTACCCCAACAATGTTTTCATTAGTTTCGCTCACTCTCGAAATCAAGCATTTTACAGCAGGTTGGAGCAGCCTGTATCTCAGCACAGGAATAAGGTAGGGAAGAATTCTAAGGATCATTTTGACTGCTTCCAGAAGTTAGATCAGATGACCAATGCAATTTGGTGCTAGGCCTTTCCCTTTAGGTTTTACCCCAACAATGTTTTCATTAGTTTCACTCACTCTCGAAATCAAGCATTTTACAGCAGGTTGGAGCAGCCTGTATCTCAGCACAGGAATAAGGTAGGGAAGAATTCAAAAACTCATTTTGACTGCCTCCAGAAGTTAGATCAGATGGCCAATGCAATTTGGTGCTAGGCCTTTCCCTTTAGGTTTTACCCCAACAATGTTTTCATTAGTTTCGCTCATTCTCGAAATCAAGCATTTTACAGCAGGTTGGAGCAGCCTGTATCTCAGCACAGGAATAAGGTAGGGAAGAATTCAAATACTCATTTTGACTGCCTCCAGAAGTTAGATCAGATGGCAAATTGGATTTGGTGCTAGGTCTTTCCCTTTAGGTTTTACCCCAACAATGTTTTCATTAGTTTCGCTCACTCTCGAAATCAAGCATTTTACAGCAGGTTGGAGCAGCCTGTATCTCAGCACAGGAATAAGGTAGGGAAGAACTCTAAGGATCATTTTGACTGCCTCCAGAAGTTAGATCAGATGGCAAATTGGATTTGGTGCTAGGTCTTTCCCTTTAGGTTTTACCCCAACAATGTTTTCATTAGTTTCGATCACTCTCGAAATCAAGCATTTTACAGCAGGTTGGAGCAGCCTGTATCTCAGCACAGGAATAAGGTAGGGAAGAATTCAAATACTCATTTTGACTGCCTCCAGAAGTTAGATCAGATGGCAAATTGTATTTGGTGCTAGGCCTTTCCCTTTAGGTTTTACCCCAACAATGTTTTCATTAGTTTCGCTCACTCTCGAAATCAAGCATTTTACAGGAGGTTGGAGCAGCCTGTATCTCAGCACAGGAATAAGGTAGGGAAGAATTCAAATACTCATTTTGACTGCCTCCAGAAGTTAGATCAGATGGCATATTGTATTTGGTGCTAGGTCTTTCCCTTTAGGTTTTACCCCAACAATGTTTTCATTAGTTTCGCTCACTCTCGAAATCAAGCATTTTACAGCAGGTTGGAGCAGCCTGTATCTCAGCACAGGAATAAGGTAGGAAGAATTCAAATACTCATTTTGACTGCCTCCAGAAGTTAGATCAGATGGCCAATGGAATTTGGTGCTAGGCCTTTCCCTTTAGGTTTTACCCCAACAATGTTTTCATTAGTTTCGCTCACTCTCGAAATCAAGCATTTTACAGCAGGTTGGAGCAGCCTGTATCTCAGCACAGGAATAAGGTAGGGAAGAACTCTAAGGATCATTTTGACTGCCTCCAGAAGTTAGATCAGATGGCAAATTGGATTTGGTGCTAGGTCTTTCCCTTTAGGTTTTTACCCCAACAATGTTTTCATTAGTTTCGATCACTCTCGAAATCAAGCATTTTACAGCAGGTTGGAGCAGCCTGTATCTCAGCACAGGAATAAGGTAGGGAAGAATTCTAAGGATCATTTTGACTGCCTCCAGAAGTTAGATCAGATGGCCAATGCAATTTGGTGCTAGGCCTTTCCCTTTAGGTTTTACCCCAACAATGTTTTCATTAGTTTCGCTCACTCTCGAAATCAAGCATTTTACAGCAGGTTGGAGCAGCCTGTATCTCAGCACAGGAATAAGGTAGGGAAGAATTCAAAAACTCATTTTGACTGTCTCCAGAAGTTAGATCAGATGGCCAATGCAATTTGGTGCTAGGTCTTTCCCTTTAGGTTTTACCCCCAACAATGTTTTCATTAGTTTCGCTCACTCTCGAAATCAAGCATTTTACAGCAGGTTGGAGCAGCCT
The DNA here is from genome assembly GCF_026170545.1 of Melanerpes formicivorus. NCBI lineage: Eukaryota > Metazoa > Chordata > Aves > Piciformes > Picidae > Melanerpes > Melanerpes formicivorus. The sequence goes on from NW_027142731.1 coordinate 180,240, forward strand.
GTATCTCAGCACAGGAATAAGGTAGGGAAGAATTCAAATACTCATTTTGACTGCCTCCAGAAGTTAGATCAGATGGCAAATTGTATTTGGTGCTAGGTCTTTCCCTTTAGGTTTTACCCCAACAATGTTTTCATTAGTTTCGCTCACTCTCGAAATCAAGCATTTTACAGCAGGTTGGAGCAGCCTGTATCTCAGTACAGGAATAAGGTAGGGAAGAACTCTAAGGATCATTTTGACTGCCTCCAGAAGTTTAGATCAGATGGCAAATTGGATTTGGTGCTAGGTCTTTCCCTTTAGGTTTTACCCCAACAATGTTTTCATTAGTTTCGATCACTCTCGAAATCAAGCATTTTACAGCAGGTTGGAGCAGCCTGTATCTCAGCACAGGAATAAGGTAGGGAAGAATTCAAATACTCATTTTGACTGCCTCCAGAAGTTAGATCAGATGGCAAATTGTATTTGGTGCTAGGCCTTTCCCTTTAGGTTTTACCCCAACAATGTTTTCATTAGTTTCGCTCACTCTCGAAATCAAGCATTTTACAGCAGGTTGGAGCAGCCTGTATCTCAGCACAGGAATAAGGTAGGGAAGAATTCAAATACTCATTTTGACTGCCTCCAGAAGTTAGATCAGATGGCATATTGTATTTGGTGCTAGGTCTTTCCCTTTAGGTTTTACCCCAACAATGTTTTCATTAATTTCACTCACTCTTGAAATCAAGCATTTTACAGCAGGTTGGAGCAGCCTGTATCTCAGCACAGGAATAAGGTAGGGAAGAATTCAAAAACTCATTTTGACTGCCTCCAGAAGTTAGATCCGATGGCCAATGCAATTTGGTGCTAGGCCTTTCCCTTTAGGTTTTACCCCAACAATGTTTTCATTAGTTTCGCTCACTCTCGAAATCAAGCATTTTACAGCAGGTTGGAGCAGCCTGTATCTCAGCACAGGAATAAGGTAGGGAAGAATTCAAATACTCATTTTGACTGCCTCCAGAAGTTAGATCAGATGGCAAATTGGATTTGGTGCTAGGTCTTTCCCTTTAGGTTTTACCCCAACAATGTTTTCATTAGTTTCGCTCACTCTCGAAATCAAGCATTTTACAGCAGGTTGGAGCAGCCTGTATCTCAGCACAGGAATAAGGTAGGGAAGAATTCAAAATACTCATTTTGACTGCCTCCAGAAGTTAGATCAGATGGCATATTGTATTTGGTGCTAGGTCTTTCCCTTTAGGTTTTACCCCAACAATGTTTTCATTAGTTTCACTCACTCTTGAAATCAAGCATTTTACAGCAGGTTGGAGCAGCCTGTATCTCAGCACAGGAATAAGGTAGGGAAGAATTCTAAGGATCATTTTGACTGCTTCCAGAAGTTAGATCAGATGGCCAATGCAATTTGGTGTTAGGCCTTTCCCTTTAGGTTTTACCCCAACAATGTTTTCATTAGTTTCGCTCACTCTCGAAATCAAGCATTTTACAGCAGGTTGGAGCAGCCTGTATCTCAGCACAGGAATAAGGTAGGGAAGAATTCAAAAACTCATTTTGACTGCCTCCAGAAGTTAGATCAGATGGGCCAATGCAATTTGGTGCTAGGTCTTTCCCTTTAGGTTTTACCCCAACAATGTTTTCATTAGTTTCGCTCACTCTCGAAATCAAGCATTTTACAGCAGGTTGGAGCAGCCTGTATCTCAGCACAGGAATAAGGTAGGGAAGAACTCTAAGGATCATTTTGACTGCCTCCAGAAGTTAGATCAGATGGCAAATTGGATTTGGTGCTAGGTCTTTCCCTTTAGGTTTTACCCCAACAATGTTTTCGTTAGTTTCGCTCACTCTCGAAATCAAGCATTTTACAGCAGGTTGGAGCAGCCTGTATCTCAGCACAGGAATAAGGTAGGGAAGAATTCTAAGGCTCATTTTGACTGCCTCCAGAAGTTAGATCAGATGGCAAATTGGATTTGGTGCTAGGTCTTTCCCTTTAGGTTTTTACCCCAACAATGTTTTCATTAGTTTCGCTCACTCTCGAATCAAGCATTTTACAGCAGGTTTGAGCAGCCTGTATCTCAGCACAGGAATAAGGTAGGGAAGAATTCTAAGGCTCATTTTGACTGCCTCCAGAAGTTAGATCAGATGGCAAATTGGATTTGGTGCTAGGTCTTTCCCTTTAGGTTTTACCCCAACAATGTTTTCATTAGTTTCGCTCACTCTCGAAATCAAGCATTTTACAGCAGGTTGGAGCAGCCTGTATCTCAGCACAGGAATAAGGTAGGAAGAATTCTAAGGATCATTTTGACTGCCTCCAGAAGTTAGATCAGATGGCAAATTGGATTTGGTGCTAGGTCTTTCCCTTTAGGTTTTACCCCAACAATGTTTTCATTAGTTTCGCTCACTCTCGAAATCAAGCATTTTACAGCAGGTTGGAGCAGCCTGTATCTCAGCACAGGAATAAGGTAGGGAAGAATTCAAATACTCATTTTGACTGCCTCCAGAAGTTAGATCAGATGGCAAATTGTATTTGGTGCTAGGTCTTTTCCCTTTAGGTTTTACCCCAACAATGTTTTCATTAGTTTCACTCACTCTCGAAATCAAGCATTTTTACAGCAGGTTGGAGCAGCCTGTATCTCAGCACAGGAATAAGGTAGGGAAGAATTCAAATACTCATTTTGACTGCCTCCAGAAGTTAGATCAGATGGCCAATGGAATTTGGTGCTAGGCCTTTCCTTTAGGTTTTACCCCAACAATGTTTTCATTAGTTTCGTTCACTCTCGAAATCAAGCATTTTACAGGCAGGTTGGAGCAGCAGTATCTCAGCACAGGAATAAGGTAGGGAAGAATTCTATGGATCATTTTGACTGCCTCCAGAAGTTAGATCAGATGGCAAATTGGATTTGGTGCTAGGCCTTTCCCTTTAGGTTTTACCCCAACAATGTTTTCATTAGTTCGCTCACTCTCGAAATCAAGCATTTTACAGCAGGTTGGAGCAGCCTGTATCTCAGCACAGGAATAAGGTAGGGAAGAATTCTAAGGATCATTTTGACTGCCTCCAGAAGTTAGATCAGATGGCCAATGCAATTTGGTGCTAGGCCTTTCCCTTTAGGTTTTACCCCAACAATGTTTTCATTAGTTTCGCTCACTCTCGAAATCAAGCATTTTACAGCAGGTTGGAGCAGCCTGTATCTCAGCACAGGAATAAGGTAGGGAAGAATTCAAATACTCATTTTGACTGCCTCCAGAAGTTAGATCAGATGGCAAATTGGATTTGGTGCTTAGGTCTTTCCCTTTAGGTTTTACCCCAACAATGTTTTCATTAGTTTCGCTCACTCTCGAAATCAAGCATTTTACAGCAGGTTGGAGCAGCCTGTATCTCAGCACAGGAATAAGGTAGGGAAGAATTCAAATACTCATTTTGACTGCCTCCAGAAGTTAGATCAGATGGCAAATTGGATTTGGTGCTAGGTCTTTCCCTTTAGGTTTTACCCCAACAATGTTTTCATTAGTTTCGCTCACTCTCGAAATCAAGCATTTTACAGCAGGTTGGAGCAGCCTGTATCTCAGCACAGGAATAAGGTAGGGAAGAATTCAAATACTCATTTTGACTGCCTCCAGAAGTTAGATCAGATGGCAAATTTGTATTTGGTGCTAGGTCTTTCCCTTTAGGTTTTACCCCAACAATGTTTTCATTAGTTTCGCTCACTCTCGAAATCAAGCATTTTACAGCAGGTTGGAGCAGCCTGTATCTCAGCACAGGAATAAGGTAGGGAAGAATTCAAATACTCATTTTGACTGCCTCCAGAAGTTAGATCAGATGGCAAATTGGATTTGGTGCTAGGTCTTTCCTTTTAGGTTTTACCCCAACAATGTTTTCATTAGTTTCGCTCACTCTCGAAATCAAGCATTTTACAGCAGGTTGGAGCAGCCTGTATCTCAGCACAGGAATAAGGTAGGGAAGAATTCTAAGGATCATTTTGACTGCCTCCAGAAGTTAGATCAGATGGCAAATTGGATTTGGTGCTAGGTCTTTCCCTTTAGGTTTTACCCCAACAATGTTTTCATTAGTTTCGCTCACTCTCGAAATCAAGCATTTTACAGCAGGTTGGAGCAGCCTGTATCTCAGCACAGGAATAAGGTAGGGAAGAATTCAAATACTCATTTTGACTGCCTCCAGAAGTTAGATCAGATGGCAAATTGGATTTGGTGCTAGGTCTTTCCCTTTAGGTTTTACCCCAACAATGTTTTCATTAGTTTCGCTCACTCTCGAAATCAAGCATTTTTACAGCAGGTTGGAGCAGCCTGTATCTCAGCACAGGAATAAGGTAGGGAAGAATTCAAATACTCATTTTGACTGCCTCCAGAAGTTAGATCAGATGGCAAATTGGATTTGGTGCTAGGTCTTTCCCTTTAGGTTTTACCCCAACAATGTTTTCATTAGTTTCGCTCACTCTCGAAATCAAGCATTTTACAGCAGGTTGGAGCAGCCTGTATCTCAGCACAGGAATAAGGTAGGGAAGAATTCTAAGGCTCATTTTGACTGCCTCCAGAAGTTAGATCAGATGGCAAATTGGATTTGGTGCTAGGTCTTTCCCTTTAGGTTTTACCCCAACAATGTTTTCATTAGTTTCGCTCACTCTCGAAATCAAGCATTTTACAGCAGGTTGGAGCAGCCTGTATCTCAGCACAGGAATAAGGTAGGGAAGAATTCTAAGGATCATTTTGACTGCCTCCAGAAGTTAGATCAGATGGCAAATTGGATTTGGTGCTAGGTCTTTCCCTTTAGGTTTTACCCCAACAATGTTTTCATTACTTTCGCTCACTCTCGAAATCAAGCATTTTACAGCAGGTTGGAGCAGCCTGTATCTCAGCACAGGAATAAGGTAGGGAAGAATTCAAATACTCATTTTGACTGCCTCCAGAAGTTAGATCAGATGGCAAATTGTATTTGGTGCTAGGTCTTTCCCTTTAGGTTTTACCCCAACAATGTTTTCATTAGTTTCGCTCACTCTCGAAATCAAGCATTTTACAGCAGGTTGGAGCAGCCTGTATCTCAGCACAGGAATAAGGTAGGGAAGAATTCTAAGGCTCATTTTGACTGCCTCCAGAAGTTAGATCAGATGCAAATTGGATTTGGTGCTAGGTCTTTCCCCTTTAGGTTTTACCCCAACAATGTTTTCATTAGTTTCGCTCACTCTCGAAATCAAGCATTTTACAGCAGGTTGGAGCAGCCTGTATCTCAGCACAGGAATAAGGTAGGGAAGAATTCAAATACTCATTTTGACTGCCTCCAGAAGTTAGATCAGATGGCAAATTGGATTTGGTGCTAGGTCTTTCCCTTTAGGTTTTACCCCAACAATGTTTTCATTAGTTTCGCTCACTCTCGAAATCAAGCATTTTACAGCAGGTTGGAGCAGCCTGTATCTCAGCACAGGAATAAGGTAGGGAAGAATTCTAAGATCATTTTGACTGCCTCCAGAAGTTAGATCAGATGGCAAATTGGATTTGGTGCTAGGTCTTTCCCTTTAGGTTTTACCCCAACAATGTTTTTCATTAGTTTCGCTCACTCTCGAAATCAAGCATTTTACAGCAGGTTGGAGCAGCCTGTATCTCAGCACAGGAATAAGGTAGGGAAGAATTCAAATACTCATTTTGACTGCCTCCAGAAGTTAGATCAGATGGCAAATTGGATTTGGTGCTAGGTCTTTCCCTTTAGGTTTTACCCCAACAATGTTTTCATTAGTTTCGCTCACTCTCGAAATCAAGCATTTTTACAGCAGGTTGGAGCAGCCTGTATCTCAGCACAGGAATAAGGTAGGGAAGAATTCAAATACTCATTTTGACTGCCTCCAGAAGTTAGATCAGATGGCAAATTGTATTTGGTGCTAGGTCTTTCCCTTTAGGTTTTACCCCAACAATGTTTTCATTAGTTTCGCTCACTCTCGAAATCAAGCATTTTACAGCAGGTTGGAGCAGCCTGTATCTCAGCACAGGAATAAGGTAGGGAAGAACTCTAAGGATCATTTTGACTGCCTCCAGAAGTTAGATCAGATGGCAAATTGTATTTGGTGCTAGGTCTTTCCCTTTAGGTTTTACCCCAACAATGTTTTCATTAGTTTCGCTCACTCTCGAAATCAAGCATTTTACAGCAGGTTGGAGCAGCCTGTATCTCAGCACAGGAATAAGGTAGGGAAGAATTCTAAGGATCATTTTGACTGCCTCCAGAAGTTAGATCAGATGGCCAATGCAATTTGGTGCTAGGTCTTTCCCTTTAGGTTTTACCCCAACAATGTTTTCATTAGTTTCGCTCACTCTCGAAATCAAGCATTTTACAGCAGGTTGGAGCAGCCTGTATCTCAGCACAGGAATAAGGTAGGGAAGAATTCAAATACTCATTTTGACTGCCTCCAGAAGTTAGATCAGATGGCAAATTGTATTTGGTGCTAGGTCTTTCCCTTTAGGTGTTACCCCAACAATGTTTTCATTAGTTTTCACTCACTCTCGAAATCAAGCATTTTACAGCAGGTTGGAGCAGCCTGTATCTCAGCACAGGAATAAGGTAGGGAAGAATTCAAATACTCATTTTGACTGCCTCCAGAAGTTAGATCAGATGGCCAATGGAATTTGGTGCTAGGTCTTTCCCTTTAGGTTTTACCCCAACAATGTTTTCATTAGTTTCGATCACTCTCGAAATCAAGCATTTTACAGCAGGTTGGAGCAGCCAGTATCTCAGCACAGGAATAAGGTAGGGAAGAATTCTATGGATCATTTTGACTGCCTCCAGAAGTTAGATCAGATGGCAAATTGGATTTGGTGCTAGGTCTTTCCCCTTTAGGTTTTACCCCAACAATGTTTTCATTAGTTTCGCTCACTCTCGAAATCAAGCATTTTACAGCAGGTTGGAGCAGCCTGTATCTCAGCACAGGAATAAGGTAGGGAAGAACACTAAGGATCATTTTGACTGCCTCCAGAAGTTAGATCAGATGGCAAATTGGATTTGGTGCTAGGTCTTTCCCTTTAGGTTTTACCCCAACAATGTTTTCATTAGTTTCGATCACTCTCGAAATCAAGCATTTTACAGCAGGTTGGAGCAGCCTGTATCTCAGCACAGGAATAAGGTAGGGAAGAATTCAAATACTCATTTTGACTGCCTCCAGAAGTTAGATCAGATGGCCAATGCAATTTGGTGCTAAACCTTTCCCTTTAGGTTTTACCCCCAACCATGTTTTCATTAGTTTCGCTCACTCTTGAAAATGAAGCATTTTACAGCAGGTTGGAGCAGCCTGTATCTCAGCACAGGAATAAGGTAGGGAAGAACTCTAAGGATCATTTTGACTGCCTCCAGAAGTTAGATCAGATGGCCAATGCAATTTGGTGCTAGGCCTTTCCCTTTAGGTTTTACCCCAACAATGTTTTCATTAGTTTCGCTCACTCTCGAAATCAAGCATTTTACAGCAGGTTGGAGCAGCCTGTATCTCAGCACAGGAATAAGGTAGGGAAGAATTCTAAGGATCATTTTGACTGCCTCCAGAAGTTAGATCAGATGGCCAATGCAATTTGGTGCTAGGTCTTTCCCTTTTAGGTTTTACCCCAACAATGTTTTCATTAGTTTCGCTCACTCTCGAAATCAAGCATTTTACAGCGGGTTGGAGCAGCCTGTATCTCAGCACAGGAATAAGGTAGGGAAGAATTCAAATACTCATTTTGACTGCCTCCAGAAGTTAGATCAGATGGCAAATTGTATTTGGTGCTAGGTCTTTCCCTTTAGGTTTTACCCCAACAATGTTTTCATTAGTTTCACTCACTCTCGAAATCAAGCATTTTACAGCAGGTTGGAGCAGCCTGTATCTCAGCACAGGAATAAGGTAGGGAAGAATTCAAATACTCATTTTGACTGCCTCCAGAAGTTAGATCAGATGGCAAATTGTATTTGGTGCTAGGCCTTTCCCTTTAGGTTTTACCCCAACAATGTTTTCATTAGTTTCGCTCACTCTTGAAATCAAGCATTTTACAGCAGGTTGGAGCAGCCTGTATCTCAGCACAGGGGGTAAATAAAGGTAGGGAAGAATTCTAAGGATCATTTTGACTGCTTCCAGAAGTTAGATCAGATGGCCAATGCAATTTGGTGCTAGGCCTTTCCCTTTAGGTTTTACCCCAACAATGTTTTCATTAGTTTCGCTCACTCTCGAAATCAAGCATTTTTACAGCAGGTTGGAGCAGCCTGTATCTCAGCACAGGAATAAGGTAGGGAAGAATTCTAAGGATCATTTTGACTGCCTCCAGAAGTTAGATCAGATGGCAAATTGTATTTGGTGCTAGGGCTTTCCCTTTAGGTTTTACCCCAACAATGTTTTCATTAGTTTCGCTCACTCTCGAAATCAAGCATTTTACAGCAGGTTGGAGCAGCCTGTATCTCAGCACAGGAATAAGGTAGGGAAGAATTCTAAGGCTCATTTTGACTGCCTCCAGAAATTAGATCAGATGGCCAATGCAATTTGGTGCTAGGCCTTTCCCTTTAGGTTTTACCCCAACAATATTTTCATTAGTTTCGCTCACTCTCGAAATCAAGCATTTTACAGCAGGATGGAGCAGCCTGTATCTCAGCACAGGAATAAGGTAGGGAAGAATTCAAATACTCATT